>NW_026732348.1:0-137500 GCF_028476545.2 Physella acuta
GCTTGCGTTTCTTTTTGTGTTTTGGTTTTTGTTGGTTGTGGTTAGTGTTAAGTATAAAGTTAGAGTTGGGTTTAGGGTTATGCATTCTTTTGTCAAACGTTCATGCCGGGTATATGCTGCTTAATAAACACACAAATCATGGCCCTTTACAGATAGGTTTTTCTCACAGAGGCCAGTGTAGGGCCTGGCCGGAACGGCTAGTCTTATATGTATCTATCTACGCTAAGACGATGAAGTATAACTTCGATGAGTGCACCTCATCTTGATGATAACTCACCAATGAGCATAAAATAATTGCAGTCACGGACGTGACGTAGTTTATGGGAGTTTTATTGTACACTCGAACCCAGGAAAGTTTTTATCATCGAGGTGAGATTCTCAAGAGCAGAAGGTAACGAAAACAAGATTCTATACTCAAGAAAGACGATTTTTGTACTATAAGTGGAGCAGGTTACGTGCATAGCAAAACATCTGAACCACTAATCGAGATTTTCAAGCTGCTGTTACGTTTTATTGATAGTGAATGGATTGGTTGATTTTATTTTAAGGTTTATGCTGCAACGTTGTTATTCACAAAATATGTTTATACGAAAGCAAGTATTCTACAAAACTTGCGCTACTGTCAATTTTATGGGCGCAGTGAAGGAGGGTTTCTTTCAGATATTTTTATCAGGTGGGGAGGGTGGGGGCACTTGAAATTTTTAGTGTGGCGTGCTTAAAATTATGGGACTTTGGTTTACGGGTAAATATGACTCTATATAAAGTATATATTTTTCTGTGGGGTGGAGTGGTCTGTGTGGAGGGATGGGGGGGGGGGGGGGGAATGGACTGGGGGAGGAGAAGATGTGTATTGGTCTGGGTGTGAGGGAGTTTTGGTGAATTGGTTGAGTGTGTGTTTGTGTGTAGTGGTGGACCGGTTGTGTGTGGGGTGGACTAGTGTGTGGTGTTGGACAGGTTATGTGTGTGGGGGTGGACTGGTGGACTTTTTGTCTTTGCTAAAACACAAATGTAATTCAAATTTTATCTTTTACTCTTAAGTTATGCACGGCGCGTCAAATGTTAATGTTTTTAAGTTTAAAAAAATTGATTTAGGTAATTTTCTTTTTTTATTTCTTTTTTATATATCATTTCACCATCTCGAAGTTTTTTAAATCCCTCATGTCGTGAGCAGTGGAACCCCCCCCCCCCCCGGCCTCGTCCATTAAAGAGCTCACACTAAGCCCCGGGGCTAAAGTGAAAAATGATGTCCAGGGAAGACGACATAAAACTGTTGACATGACAGGCAGACGTGTGTAAGTATGACAGCTGCGCCTCAGTCACGTGAGGGCACCTTTGGCACGGAAAGACAACTCACGTTTTTTTTTATATTTTGGTTTGGTTTCTGAGTTATCGTTACTGACGGGATGGGTTGCTGCTAAGATGAAGAACGACAACTCATGACTATTGTGTCGCTTTAAGTTACTTTAAATGTCGCGCCGTATTTATTTTAAGTGATGTTTTACAGCTCTGCAAGTTAGTCTTTGCTAGTGACAAGATAAAAAAAAAATACGATCTTCTAAAGGTTGGCGGTTTTTTTTTTTTACGCTGATATGTAAGACAAGCCTTATTATAGTCCAGTATAAAAATGCCGGTACATGAGCGTAGTTAGGTGAGGGCGATTAGGGTGGCCTTCCTGACCCCGACCATAGCGGGCGCCAAACGGGGCAGAAAAAAAAACAACTTATTCTGACTGCGTTACAAAGTTTTAAAAACAATAGACTGCATATGGTTTCACTGACTTATTCAACTGTTTTCTACATCTATTGTGTTACACTAAAATAAAAACTTGAAAAGAAAGAGGGGCGGGGGGCACTTTTTAGCCAACGTGATTAACTTTATAAATGGTGGAGCGGGGGGGGGGGGGGGATTGATAGTTCGCCTCGAGTGCCGGAATAGGGCGTTACGCCTCTGTGCGAGTACCAATTTTAATTGTGTTGGTCTAAATTCTCTCACCATGCCATAAAGACTACATATAGATCTAATAGATTGGAACCGAACTGTTCATGTGGTAGGTGAAGTAGAGTTCACCTGTTTCTTTGATCTCGGCATGAGCGGCGATTAGCACTATACCCAGCCGCATTTTACTTTCCCGAATTCGAGTCAGATACCCTTCAGAGCTGGGTGGCCTCAGTGATGTCATACTTATCTAACCCTGACCTTAACCTTAACAACGGTACCGGCATAAAATAAAGTTCACTTTTTCTCCCCTTTCTTTACGGACATCACTGGCTCAGGAGGTGTTTCCCATTAGCCAGGCAGGCCTCAACAAACTCCAACTAACTGGCTTGGGTATCGGTTTTATTGCCGTGTATCGGTCGCTTCCGTCGTTTGTACAAAGTTCACTACAATATCGAATAATCGCCCATTCTAAAATCAGAATAAAATAATATTATTTAATAATAAAACACTATTGCGGATAACGAAAAAAATATTGTAGTTTTTTTCTTCTTTATTTTAGTGCATTTTGTTTTTGTATAAAGGGAAAAAAAAACTGCAGTGAGATAGCACTTGTTTTACGCCTTTTGTAAGCTTTTCTTTGCGTTCGATGTGAGGCTGATGTTCGAGTTCTTTTACTCTGATTGCATCTCTTTGAGGGGGATTTGGTGTCACGTTCGAACATCGTGTTGGCGTCAGTCTTTATATGGTTTTGGTGTCACCCGTGTCACCCAGTTACACGCTTTTCTCGGTTTTAAAATGTTATGATGTCACTCTTCGGATGGTATGGATGTCATCGTTTGAGGTGGTTTGGGTGTCACCCTTGAGGTGGTGGTCACGTCACCTTCCAGGAGGGTTGTGGTGTCACCAATGCAAGTGTGTATCAGTGTTACCTTTGAACCTGTGGTCAGTCCCGCCCCCCCCCCCCGTCACGGTAATGTCATCATATCGATGCCACCATTGCCATGGTATCGATACTACTTTGTCATAATATCGATGCCACCCTTGTTATAGTATCGATGTCATCCTTGTTATGGTATCGATGTCACCCTTTTCATGGTATCCACCCTTGTCGTGGTATCGATGCTACCTTTGTCATGTTATTCACCCTTGTCATAATATCGACTCCACCCTTGTATCGATGCCACCTTTGTAATGGTATCTACCTTGTCTTGGTATCGATGCACCTTTATCGTGGTATCGATGCACCCCTTGTCATGGTATCGAAACCACCCTTATCATGTTATCGATGCCACCCTTCTGATGGTATCGATGCCACCATTGTCATGGTATCCGATACAACCCCTGAGAGGGTCCGTAAACATCTCCCCCACGGCATCCCTTACCCAGACTAGATTGACAGGTATCGGAGGTTTCATTTCGCCCATCAACAGGATCGTCTGAACGATTCTCTTTTTCAAATTCCAATTAAAACTTAGCTTACATCCCTAACAACACCTTCCTCATCCCCTTTCCAGCCCACCCTTCTTTTTAAAAATTTTCTTTCCTTAATTTTTTTCTGATTAAAGAACTGACAATCTCTTACATTTGTTTGTTGTTGGGAGCCGTGGGGGGGGGGGGGGGGGGCGGTCAGAATAAATAGAAACGCGTTGAAGATGCTCACCTTCGAAATGCTTTGAATAACTTTTCTTATTAGGCCATAAAATTTCACCAATGACTGCACAACGTATATTTTCTTATTTATAAATCGATAAGTGGGACAGTTTTAATCTATATATCTATATATATATAATTCTCTTCGTGGGGACCATGCAAGACACCACCAAGACGTAAGCTCAACAGACCATATCACTACCACCTCCACCCCCACCAGTCTGGTGAGCTGTTTACTATCGTGTCGAATTAGTGACGGCTATTAGGGGCAGATAATTTAGTTTTTAAACGATTTGAAACTAAGGGGAGGTAATAACACGTTCTGCTTGATCATTGTCGTCTGTAAACTGTCGTCACGGATGGCTGCTTTCACGGGGGAGGGGTAATCGACATTCACTAGCTACTGATAGTGTTTTTAAAGCAAAATATTTTCAGTCGCAGCATTGGTTGTGTCGAATTCATAAAATATGAAAAATCTATCTCTACATATAAGTCTGTACTTGCAGACGATAGAAAACACCAAGCTGTAAGCGCGCTCCCTACATGGTCTGGTGAGCTGTGGTTCACGCTAAATGTTTACAATCGTAGAGCCGGGTTTAGTGACGACTATTAGGGGCAGATAATTTAGTTTGAAACGATTTTAAACTTAGGGGAGGTAACTAAGAGGAGTTTACTTTCACGGGGGGTGGGGGGGGGTAGGGGTGGGGAAAGGAGGGGGGGGTATCGTCCTTAACGACCTACTGATAGTGTTTTAAAGCTAATTTTTTCAGTGGCAGCATTGGTACTGTCGAAATTCACAAATTATGAATTACCGAAAAGTAGAAAATAATACAACTAAAGCGCGGGGGCTCGTAATAAAATAAAACAACTAAATAGCGGCGTATGCTACGTCGCGGGTCAGCCCGTATAAATTAAAACATAAAACCCAAGCTGGTAAGATTTAATTAAAGCTTGTGTCGCAGCCAGCAGAAACCAGCCTACACAATGACACGTTATTTAGTTATAGAGTTGTCGCAGTTGTTCCAATACCTTCGTTTTGTCTAGCATTACAATGTGTATCGTTTACATTTGAAATTTGAGTTTGATGGTCGTTCCCTTACATTACAATGTATCTTTTTTTTAGATGGGAAATATGATCTTGATAGCCATTCCATAACATTATATTGTGTATTTTTTAAATAAGTAAAATATGAGTTTAATAGCCGTTCCTGCCCTTTTGAGCTTGGGTTTTTTTTAAATGAGAAAGTAATTATTATTCTGATTAAATAGTTATTGTATGCTAAATGTCAACCGTATGATGACTGAGTGTAGTATGACAAGAGGTAGTCTAAAATTGATTCCGTTGTTTTTAATTGCTTGTAGGTAATTGTTATCGTAGTTGGTCTAATCAACCTTATTTACTTGTAACTTTAGGCTTTGTTGCGCATAACTTTGGGTTATATTACTTGTAACTTTAGACTGTTTTATAGTCTAACTTTAGGCTATATCACGTGAGGCTATACTACGTGTAACTATAGGCTATTTTATGTGTAACTTTAGGGTATACTACATTTAGCTTTGGGTTATATTATATATTGGGTTATATTATATATTGGGTTATATTATATATTTTTTATCATACGTGTAACTTTAGACTATATTACGTGTAACTTTAGGCTGTATTTCTTGTACCTGGACATTATTTTTGTAACTTTAAGTTCTGTTTTACTTTCATGCTTAGTATTTACATTATATACTTCAGTATCTTATACTTCAACTTTATCAGTCTGTCATATCACATTATTATTTAGATGAGTTTAGATAAGAATTAAAAAAAAAAACGGCGCACGGTGACCTGTTCTATTTTGTGAATGCTGAACCACTTGCATGCACGTCTCACTCAACCAGAAACCCGAGGGTTGCAAGACATTGCAAGACATTGCTGTGGTGCGCTTCTCCAGTGTTTCTTCCAGACTTTTTTCTACGGGTGGGGGGGGGGGGCTTTTGAAATTTTTTTTTGCGGGGGGGGGGGGGCGGATACTGTTAAAAGTATATATTTTCTATATAAATTCCATTTCGTTCGGGGGGGGGGGGGTAGACTTTCTTCGGGGGCTCTTCCGCCCCCCCCCCCCCCCAACCCCCATAGAGATGCCCGGAAGAAACTCTGTGCTTCTCTACTTAAAAAAAACCTCGCAGTCAGCCAGACATATGCACTCGTCTGTGCAAAATAAAATTCTGATTTGCTGATTGCATTCATGAAGAGAAAATGGAAATGTCATACACCGAAATAGCTCGGATGTCAGTCGCTGTCTTGTTCGTGTTTTGGTTTAAATCAAAAAGGCAATTAAGAAATTTGTAACCTTCGTTTTACCTTAAATAAGACATTTCACCTTTAGAATAGTTAATGACGTAAACTTTGAAAAGGTGAATTAAGAGTGAGGGGTTAATGGAGGGGGGGGGGGGGTGAGAGAACGACCGCTCCTCCTTATGATAATTTATACGTTCTATCTTCATTGTGTGTCAATATATCTGTGTGTGTGATAACGTGGGGGGGGGGGGGGATTTTCATTTATATAATGCTGATACTGGACACAGGGGTGGTAAGTTTTTTTTAAGAGCCTGTATGTGGGTGTAATATGAGAGTTATATTAAAATAAACATTTCCCTTGTCAAAGGTCGCGTCTTGTTTATTGATAGAGAAAGCGCACCTTCCATTAGTTAATTAAGTATCTTTTTTCCCGCTCAACAAATGCCGGAATTATCTTCCCTTGCCTACTTCTCATTTAAATAGGCTTAAAAAGTCTATGTACTCATACTAAAAATTTTAAAGTCTTTTTAAAAATTTTGGCAAGCGATAAAACTACAGCTACATTTAAAAAGAATTAAAGCTGTTTGGGAACCATCGATTACACTCATGTTCATATTTTTTTTTATTTGAATATACTGAGCCGAAACGACTTTACTTTCTCTAACGTGATTTAGGTACCTTTCAGAGCTGGGTGGACTCAGTGACTAACCACTGGCTAAAACCCGGATTCGAACTCAATGATGTCGGGTTAGCAGTTCAGCGTAATTTAAAAAAATTGAATTACTTTTCTTGTTCTTGAGACTACTATGCCCCGTGTCCACAGTGACCGATATGGGGATTTAAATTGGGATTAAGATTTGGAATAAGCTAATCGAATAATATTGTTGGTCAACTGTAATCACCGACTGGACGGGGGGGGGGGGGGAGGTGGCTAATTAGGACAAGACTAGGAAGTAAATTAGAACTCACGTCCGGGTTCATTCAACCGTCAAATCTCGGTCATCGATTCTCTTAAAGGACATTTCGTGTTTAGACAGCGGGTACTAGACCAGAAATACCAGTACTGACATGACCTATGTTAGCACTAACACGACCCCTTTTAGAACTAACACGACCCCTATAAACACTAACACGACCGCTTTTAGCACTTACATGACCCCTTTTAGCACTAACTCGACCCCTTTTAGCACTAACACGATCCCTTTTAGCACAACCACGACCCCCTTTAGCAAGAACAAGATCCCTTTTAGCACTAACACGACCCCTTTTAGCACGAACAAGACCCCTTTTAGCACTAAACCGACCCCTTTTAGCACTAACACGACACATATTAGCACTAACACAAGCCCTACTATCACTAACAAAACCCCTTTTAGCACTAACACGACCCCTTTTAGCACTAACAAAACCCCTTTTAGCACTAACTCGACCCCTTTTAGCACTAACACGATCCCTTTTAGCACAACCACGACCCCTTTTAGCAAGAACAAGATCCCTTTTAGCACTAACACGACCCCTTTTAGCACGAACACAACCCCTTTTAGCACTAACACGACACCTTTAGCACTAACACGACCCCTTTTGGCACTCACAAAACCCCTTTTAGCACTAACACGACCCCTTTTAGCACTCACAAAACCCCTTTTAGCACTAACACGACCCCTTTTAGCGCGAACAAGATCCTTTTTAGCACTGACACGACCCCCGCTACTAGCACTGACAACTCCCCCCCCCCTTGAATAGCACTAACACTTCCCCACGCACACATACACACACCACCTATTAGCACTAATGGCAGACCTTGTCGGTGTGTACTGATGAACGTGTGCACACTGTTATCTTAAACCTAGCCACGTCTGATTACTCAGTTGGTGGAATCTTGGATGCTAACGAGTGTTCTAGTGTGGAGGAATGAGTGTGTGTGTGTGAGGGGGAGGGGTAAATGATTGTAAAGGAGGAGATTGTGTGTGTATGCTGAAATGTAAGTGTGGAGATGAAACTACGATGTTTGTGGGTGTGTGTGTGGGGGGGGGGGGAGATTATTAAGTAGTGAGTATAAGGGATTTTGAGTGTGTGGCGTTGGGAATGTGTGTTGGAATTTGAATGTGTGTGAGAAGTGTTAATATGTGTGGGGATTTGAATATGAGTAGGGATATATGTGAATATGTGTGGGGAGTGTGGATGTGTTTATGTCACTAAGGGATTTATGGATTCTTGAGGAGGGGTAAGATGTGTGAGGCCAAAAAATGTTGGATATGTGAGTGTTTCTTGAAGTTTTTTCTTTGCGATTTTGCTAATTTGTGTGAGTAGAGATGTGGAAAATGTGTGTTTTGGAATGTGTTGGTAGGAGCATTTTAGGAATGGATTATGTTGTTTTTTTTTTTTTGTAAATTTAAGTGTGTTTGTCTGGAGTGGATCTAGACACGCGAGGTGTGGATCTCTGTGGATAGGATAAAATTAAAAACTTTTCGTTACAAGACGCGGACAGTTTTAACACTGGGCATTAACTCCACTCAAGGTGCGAAGTCGTAAAAGGGAGGTAATGCATTCTGTTTACTCGCGCGATGCATGGTGGGCAGATAACCCTGGTTGTTTTGTTAATGGCTGGCGGATAATGGTGCACTGTTTAAAAATTAGCCACTGGACTTTTACCAGCCTGGCCGACTTGAGCTTTTTGATTATCCGCCTTTGGTGATAGACGTGAAACAGGGGGCAGATGGAGTAGAGTTCACCTGTTGATTTTGAGATCAGCGTCAATATGGGAGTAGATGGAGTAGAGTTTACGTCCATATGTGACCTCAGCGTATGACCGCATAGTGTGATCAGTCGGCTTTACTTTACCTTACTTGAGTCAGGTACCCATTAGAGCTGGGTGGACTCAGGGACGTCCTGTTGACTCTAGCCTGGATTCAAAACGAAACTAACGGGTTCGCGTTTGTACGATCTGCCATCCCACCACGCCGCCCGATTGTGATGTGGGGTTTATTATGTTAAACCAACCATCAAGAAAGAGCTCTCGCATCAAAGAAAATCAGCAACTTTTTGAAGATTTTTGTAAGGAATGGTGTAAGCTGAGGCTAAAAATGGATCTAGATTTACTCGTGGGGGGAAGGGGGGGTAGTCACGGGACATTCCCCCTCCCTCCCGCTTTCCCCCCCCCCCCCCCCCCCCCAACTTTGTAAATTCAAAATACATCCTGGAAATTTTAAGTGAATTTCCCCCCACCCCACCCCCCTCACCGTACTTTTTAAATACACCCCCCCCCTCCTTTTTTCCCGTAGAACAAATGTCTGAAGTTGAAAGAAACCATGCACCGGTCTCATAATTAAGAACTCTTTCACTAATTTTCTTCAAATAACATCTACTTTCAACTTGCGTTTTTTTTTCTTAAACGACGGGGGGGGGGGGGAGGTTGGAATTTAAATCAAATTACTCGAAGATAAGTAAAAATAACTTCTTTTAATTCAATATCCAGCGACCCTTTCAACTCGGTGTAAACAACTCGCCTGATGACGAACTTCCGTTACCCATAACCCCCACCCCTGTAAAACATGCTGGGTCACCTGACACAGACCTACCCACCCGCCACCACGGGCGTCACGTGAGCGCCGTTTTGGACAGTCTTAAATCATCAGCCTAAAATAAATTGACCTTTACCGGACCAGCAGCTTTGAAAAGACCTTTGAGACGGTAAACGTTTGGCCAATGGGCAGCTGAGAGTGCTAATTAATGACGCTTGAACTGAGCTGTCATGTCTAAATGGGGGCTTCTTCTACACTTCTAGGCTGCTTTTTAAGGAGCTCATGTATGTATATATATATATATATATATATATATATATATATATATATATATATATATATATATATATATATATATATATGTATATAAAAATAATGTGTGTGTATCGAATGCATGTACGCCTATATATATTTATATATATATATATATATATATATATATATATATAGAGAGAGAGAGAGAGAGAGAGAGATGAGAGTTAATATGAATCGATAGATAGATAGATAGATAGATAGATAGATAGATAGATAGATAGATAGATAGATAGATAGATAGATAGATAGATAGATAGATAGATAGATAGATAGATAGATAGATAGATAGATAGATAGATAGATAGATAGATAGATAGATAGATAGATAGATAGATAGATAGATAGATAGATAGATAGATAGGTAGGTAGGTAGGTAGGTAGGTAGGTAGGTAGGTAGGTAGGTAGGTAGGTAGGTAGGTAGGTAGGTAGGTAGGTAGGTAGGTAGGTAGGTAGATAGATAGATAGATAGATAGATAGATAGATAGATAGATAGGTTGGTTGGTTGGTTGGTAGACAGACAGACAGACAGAAAGAGATCTTACGTTTTTGTCACAGTGCTTATTCGAGTTCAGGCAGCTATTTGGAGGGTTTGATTCCCATGTTTAAGATTTTTATTTAAAAAAAAACTTCTTGATTACAACAGCACGTGCTTCTGATTTAATTGGTGTGCCCCCCCCCCCCCCTGATTGCAATTTTCTCCCACGCCACCCTGGGTCATATTCTAATTATAGAATGTGTGCAGCAATTTAGGGCAATTTGGGGGGGGGGGGGGGGTCATTACGACAGGCGATTACATATTCGTGAAGTCGATGTGTTTTTGTTTTACATGTGATAGCTCTCTTGGCCAAAAATGTTATAACGATGTTCAATTAAGTTGCGGTCGATTTTTTTTTTTTTTTTATATATATGAAAAACAAAATCCTGGGTTCACAAAAGTCGTCTGGTACTTTTTAACCCCACAAAAAAATGTTGTATAAGTACACACATTTTGGGGTCTTTCCGTCCAGGCTAGGGGTAAATTCCTAAACAGCTGCAAGCGTTAACGAGACATAACTCCGGGCTTAAAGATCACAGTAAAGTGGAGTCATTTCCCCTGAATTGTTCAGCAGGTGGATTTAGTAAAAAAAAAAAAAGGCCCGCTACATTGTGTTTGTATGAGATTGAATTATTTATTTGAATCTGAAGAATAGTTATACTGTGTGTCCAGTGTGTATGTTGGTATCTTGGTTAGTGCTTCTGTCAGTGATTTAGTGAGTATTTTAATGTGTGCTTGCTTCTAAAACAAATCAAGCCGTTTTATGTTGTTGTTTTTTTTTTTTTACTTTACTGAAATTTGCGAAGCTAGATTTATAAAATATACATTTTTGGTAATTGGGAGTTAAACCTTCATGTGCCTCACCCGATCAACCGATTAGCCGTACCCACATATTCGCATGTTATAATTTCATTGCTGATACCATTTCTTTGATTCTTATGTTTTAAAATTTTTTATTAATAGCGATACTAGCTACATTTATACAAGTACAGCTTTTCGAGAAGTGCTTATTATTGGAGTTATTGTAAATGGCATTTTATTTTATTTTTATATCCAGAACTTAAACCTTGAAACATTATACTTCGGGTAGACACAAGTATATTAAAAGTTGCCTACCATTTGATGCGGTATGCGGTCCTTGCATATGCCTACAAACTACCAATTGATTGGGTATGCGGTCCTTGCCTATGCCTACCAATTGATTGGGTGTTACTTCCTTGACCATACCAACCGTTTAATCAAACCAAACACCAGACATACCATCCTCCCCGCAATAACCAGCATAATATTTCATCTGATATGCTTTACTTAACCCAAGTAAAATCTCCATGGAATTATGAGACGTTTTATAAAAATAAAAGTAAAAAAAAATAAAACATTCTTTCTGTAATAAATTGCATAATACTGTCTATAAATAAGATCCTTATTGCTCCCCCTTTTTCGCACTTGTTCAGCTATACATTGACGTACATCAAACATGAATGTCAAAAGCTTGTTGCTTGTTTATCTTTGATAAACGCTGTGGCATGAATGGGGGAAAAAAACGGGAAAACAAACCGTTAAACTATTGCTTTTGAACATAAATAACATCTTCAGCCGGTATCTGCGTGCCAATCATCGCAATGTGAAAATGTTTCTTTCAAGAGCTGTGAAGTGTTTATAGATTTTTTTTAAATCGTTCTTCCGCCACTTAAAGCAAAATTTTAGGACAAAAAGATTGTGTTAATTTTTTGTGTCTTCTAAAGAACGTAAGTCCTTTTACAGTTATTGTTCTGACATTCAATATAAATTAAAAACATGATTTGTTCCGTCTCTAATGAACGTGTCGGAGAACCTCTTTCAGGTTTTTAATTGTGACGTAAAAGGAGTAATTGAAAATATAACTTGACACCAATGACGTATTACAACTGACAGCTCTCTTTTGTTTATGACGTAAATGGAAGACAACGATGTTTTGCACAATGGCTGTGACGTAGGTCGAAGCCAACAAACAAATTAGTTTCGCGCCGATGTACCTAATCTATTACGTTGATGTACCTAATCCAGTGGCGTAGCGAGGTCGGGTGTCACCCGGTGCGGCAATTAATGGTGTCACCCCCCAGGGGCGTAGCGACTCTTCCCGGGGACAAACTTTCAATTTTCGATTTGCACCCCCCCCCCCTCAAACTTTCGATTTGCATCCTCCCCCCTTCAAATTTTTCTCTATATATTTTACTATTTTTTCCCTTTGTGTCACCCCCCTAAGTGGTGTCACCCGGTGCGGTCCGCACCCCCGCCCCCCCCCCCCCCCCCCCTCGCTACGCCTCTGACCTAACCTATCACGTTGATGTAATTAATCTATCACGTTGATGTAATTAATCTATCACGTTGATGTAATTAATCTATTACGTTGATGTAATTAATCTATCACGTTGATGTACCTTACCTGTCTCGTTGATGTAATTGATCTACCACGTTGATGTAATTAATCTATCACGTTGATGTAATTAATGTATCACGTTGATGTAATTAATCTATCACATTGATGTAAATAATCTTTTACGTTAATGTAATTAATCTATCACGTGGATGTAATTAATCTATCACGTTGATATAATTAATGTCACGTTGATGTAATTAATTTATCACGTTGATTTAATTAATCTATCACGTTGATGTAATTATTTATCACGTTGATGTGATTAATCTATCACGTTGATGTAATTAATCTATCACGTTGAGGTACCTAACCTATCACGTTGATGTAATTAATCTATCACGCTGATGTAATTAATTTATCACCTTGATGTACCCTGTCTATCACGTTGATGTACTTAATCTATCACGAAAATTAAATCTCTTTTGTGAGCGGTGACTTCAATGTTCACAATTGTAGTAATCTGAGCACCAATATCATTTATGAGGCACACAAACATAGATGCTAAAAATATTGTCTTGAATTTTCGGGACGGCGTGGTCGGGTAAGATAGTATATGAGTACCAACTCCAAAAGTCCTGAGTTCGGACCCCAAAAAAATTGATGCTCATTAGCTTGGGACAGCAACCCATCTAGGAAAAAAAAATAAAACAAATGTTGCCTTTCAGATTGTTCTTGAGTGTACTCATCAAAAAGAAAATCAGACTAAAGTCTGAGACAGCAGGCAATGTGAAGCATAACATGTTGACACGCAATATTTAATTGTGTTGGAGGAAATTCTCCTCAATATTACGATCAAAGAACAAGGAAGCCCCGCTATTTAAAAAAAAAAAACTTTATAAACATGTCGTTTTTCCATTATTGACGCCATTGTTTCGCAATGTACTCTATTGAGCGGCGACATTGAGCATTTATTCTGGATATTTTCATTTTAAAAATATTTCTTTAAGCTGCTTCTTTTTCATCTTATTGTTTTTTTTTTAATTTTTTCTTACACAAAGTAACCGAAAATAATATTTGGTATAATTTATGGGAATTACTAATTAATGCGTACTGTAAGTATAAATTTAAACACAAGATTTAATAAACCGGGAGTGATCTCCCCTAAACTTTCTCGAATATTCTTATTTAACTTGGAATATAGACATGATTTTTAATTACTTAAACTTTTAAAAATAGAATAGAATCTCATAGAAAAAAAGAATTGCGCACCAAGCGAACGCCAAAACAAAATGTGCATAATAGTGCGCAATATTATTAGTACTTTATAAATTTACATGCGTTTTTTTTTTTTTGAGAAATCGGAAATAGCGTAAATTAGTACTTCCGGTCAACGGAAATTACTCAAAATTTGACAGAAGGTAGAGAAGTAGATCTTTTACTTACATGTGAAATTTCATCTATCTATCTGAATAGTACTCAAGTTATAGGCTTTTGAAAAATTCAAAGTAGAAAAAGTACCACTTCCGGTTATCGGAAATCGCTCAAAAGTTGATACGGATCTACGATTTTGATAAAATACATATATATGAAATTTAAACAACCTAGCTGTAACGGTACTCAAGTGATCGTGTTTACACACAGACAGACACACACAAACACACAGACATACGGACAAGATTGCAAAATTATGTTTTTCCGTATCAGTGAGGTGTAAAACGTCGAGATTTGTAAAAATCTCGATTTTTTTTTTGCACGATTACAAGACTTTCTCTATACTATTCGTATATACGAGAAAGTAAAAAGACCAAGGCTTTGAAACATATTTTTTTTTCGTCAAATTTTACAACGATTATGCTAATTTATAACAAAAATAGTTAACACTCTCATTCCAAAGCCCGGCTATATTTTACACTTAAATGCTGCTGTAATTGTCACGGATATAATCTTTTTAAACAGAAATTTCAGCTTCTAATATTTTTTTTTTTAAAAAAAGCATAATTTCAAATTCACATGATAGCTTTCTTTTATTTCGTTTTTTTTTTCAAAAAATTATATTTAAATTCTTTTGGTCTGTATTACTATTTAAATTCTTCGAATATCGTGTTTCTTCAACAAAAAGATTTCTCGTTTATTTATTTTTTTATTAATCTTAATGCTACTTAATATAAAAAGTAGACAGAAACAAGTATATCCTTCACATTTATAAAGATAATAAAGGGACGCTATTCCTAGCTAACAAGATCTGTTTTCTTACAAAATCGACGTTTATGTATTTTTAGCTCCCTCTTCTGTAATTCGTGAGCTGGTATTTCCGTTGATGCTTGACAAATTTAAAACCACGAATATTGAATTAACGAAAAATAAAATGAAAAAAAAACAACAGATACGCTCGCTGTCTTTAAGCAAATGGCTGACTGTCATAACAGTTTTATTTTTATTTTTCTTTAAAGCGGACCGCACTTCACGTGTTATTTGTTACAGCTGTTGTTTCGACATTGTGTTTTAAAGATTATTTTCTTTGTTTTTTTTTTCTTTGTTTATTTCTTGTTGCTTTATTTTATTTTATTCGCATTTTTTGAAATTGGAATTTCCCCATTTTTAAAATTAAGAATGGAAATTCCCAATTTTCGATGTTTTGGGGAGATTTTTGTTTTGTTTTAATGCACATTATTAGAACCGAACGATGAACTTTCTGCTTTGTGGACACGTCCCTAAGGTGAAGGTCACCGAGTTTATTAACAGTGCATTCTTATTTTTTAGCTTTAGTTCATATTTATCTAACCCAAAAAGCTTAGGGGTCATCCATTTAAAACGTCCACACGGGGGGGGGGGGGGGGGGGGGGGGTCCGTAAAAAAATTTACTTTTGCGGACGCGTATGGACTTTTGTAAAGGAAATAAGTGGATTTTTGTTGTGGGGGGTGGGGGGCGATGGGGGTCCAGAATCCAAAAAAAATTTGTGGACGTCATAAATGAATTACCACTTGCCACCGTTCTGTATGGGGCACATACAGCGCTAGTTGAGAACGATTGAATGAAGGTGTTATCTCTTGATCTGAACCTACTAGATTAGATTGTGCACCGGGAAGAGATGTACAACTTAGTTAGGTTGGTTAAATAAAACCAAGTGTTGGTGGTCAGTATCTTAAAATGTTACTGAATCAGCTTTGTCTGTCAGTCTGTCTTGTTAGTTTGCTGGTGTGTCCATCACCATATGTTAGTCCAGGGGTCGGCAACCTGCGGCTCGCGAGCCGCATGCGGCTCTTTTGATATCAAGATGCGGCTCTCTAGCTCTTTCAACAAATACTAATAATCTTAATAAAAAAAAAAATATTTGAAATACAAAAAATGTCAGTGGCTCTTTAAAACCAAGGAAATTTTGAAAATTGTAACTTTTGGCTCTTCCGCTTCAAAAGGTTGCCGACCCCTGTGTTAGTCTATCTTGTTTTTTGTTGGTGTGTCAATTTTTAGGTCTGGCATGTCTTTTGTTGGTGTGTCCATTTGTCAGTCTGGCATGTCTTTTGTTGGTGTTTCCATTTGTCAGTTTGTCATGTCTTTTGTTGGTGTGTCCATTTGTCAGTTTGTCATGTCTTTTGTTGGTGTGTCCATTTGTCAGTTTGTCATGTCTTTTGTTGGTGTGTCCATTTGTCAGTTTGTCGTGTTTTTGTTGGTGTGTCCATTATTCAGTCTGTCATGTCTTTTGTTGGTGTCAGTTTGTCATGTCAAATCTCGCGTTCTCATCTTTATATGTCAGTGTGTCATGTCCACTATTCGCGAGCCAGTCTATTGCCGCTGGGGCTTGTCGTTATATATTGATTTACGTCTGACCAGCTTTGATTTTTTTATGTTATACAAGAACCACTGACATTACGTGGATCCGCCGTAGGCAACTCACACTTCAGTACAATGTCATAATGTGGGGGTCAGTACAATGTGGGGGTCAGTGCAATGTGGGGGTCAGTACAATGTGGGAGTCAGTACAATGTCAGATCAGTGCAATATGGGTGGTCAGTACACATTTCGTATGTAAATGCATTTCCGATGACAAAGCACGAAATTCTCTATTTATATATATATATATATATATATATATATATATATATATATATATATATATATATATATATGTATGTATATATATATATGTATGTATATATATATATATATGTATGTATATATATATATATATATGTATGTATATATATATATATATATATATGTATGTATATATATATATATATGTATGTATATATATATATGTATGTATATATATATATATATATATATATATATATATATATATATATATATATATATATATATATATATATATATATATATATATATATATATATATATATATATGTATGTATATATATATATATGTATATATATATATATTTATTTATTTATTTGTTTATTTATTTATTTATTTATTGGGATATCTAGTCATTAAAATCAATTTTAAAATCTTCTTCATCTTTCTTAAATTTAATATTGGAGAGGAACTCCTACAACTGAATGAAGTATATCGTGTCATCTTCGTCTTCAATCTTCTGGGTTTGTCGCAAGACAATTTTCCAGGCCGTAGTTGGCTTTTTTAATTGGGGGCTTTCTCTCCTAGATAGGTGTTGTCCCCATTTTAAAATGACAACTTATAATAACATAAGTGAAATAACATGGAGCATGACATTACTCCCCCCCACCCTCGTCGATTACTCCCCGAACATTACCCCGGAGCAATTACCCCTCGTCACTTACCTCCCCCCCCCCCCCACCCACCCAGTTATGTATATGTGAGGGTTGGGGTTAGACCTAGTGTTTGGGTCAGGGTTATATGTAGGCTTAGAGTTGGAGTAAGGATTACTCAAAGGTGTACACTTTTTTAATCATGTACGGTAAGGACGTCATAAATGGCGAAAGCATTAAAAAGAATAAATATTCTAGTTAAAATATCGACTATTTTATGTTAGCAGTTCCTAATTACAATAAGCCGGGAGTGATCTCCCCTAAACTTTATCGAATATCCTAATATAACACTACGAGGAAAGGTAACTCGGAATATAGATATGATTTTTAATCCATTTTAAATACTTAAACTTTTTAAAATATAATAGAATCTCGTAGAAAAAAAGAATTGCGCACCATGTGAACAGCAAACAATGCGTATATAATTCGCTGAAAAACTGATACAGAACTACAAATTTGATAAAATACTTAATATAATGAAATTTCATAAGTCTAGCTATAACGGTACTCAAGTTATCATGTTCATACACAGACACACATGCACACACACACATACACACACACACGCACACACATGGTTATACGGACAAAATTGCAATAAGTTTTTCCGACTGAGATAGGTACAAAACGATTTCGATTTTTTTTTCACAATTACAATACTTTCTTTAGATATCACATGGAGTTGCTTATGAACTGCTTACGATACAGTTCGCTTATTTTAAAAAAAAAAACCTAATGAAGAGGTTGAGTTTATTTGTTTTTGTGACCTCGGCATATGAAGGGATGATGTCGTCAACACTATGCCCAGCTGCCTTTACTTTCCCTAACGTTAACAAATTAGTAACCCGTCAGAGTTGGGGTGGGTTCGGTGACGCCCTGTAGAACTCTAGATCTTCCGTTAGCAGTCGGAAGAACACTACCTTCCAATTTCGCCATCCCATTAATATTTTCATCAACTAGTCACTGAACCCCATTAGATCTTTCTCTCGAAATGTAGGTTTATATATTTTTTTTTCTATTAGTTTGAATTTTAAAAAAAAAAACAATAGCCAAACAGACAGAGCTGTCTAGTGACTACCAACGATTTCATGTGAAAAACTATGTAAACCTCAGCTGAATGTAATATACAAATAATTAAGTAGTTATGTAATTATACGTATAGAAAAAAGTATAACTATCTTAAATGTAGGAGCACATTTTAATATTCTTACCTATTGAGTTTCCACCTCTCTAACCCGCCCCCCCCCCCCCCCCCCTCCATTTCATTACATGCGTTAAGCTATATACGAATTGCAATTCGAACCATCAGAGTACATTTTTATTACCTCCCATGTAACTCCGAAATATGTAAAATCGTGAACCAAGGGACACAATTATAGCTTATTTTTATAGAATCAAAAAGAGCCTACATAAAAGAAAAAAAAATATATATCTACTTATAATTAAGTATTTACTTATAACAAAAAATAACATCAGCTTGTAAAACCAAGTGTGTGGTTGCTTACATTTTGAAACTACAGTATTATTAATCAAATAAAGTTTAAGTTATTATACAATAGCAAAATATTATTACTTTCCTTTTATAAGAACATTCGTATCAGTTTATCAATGTTTAATACGATTCTAACAATGCTTTTCAGAATACCATTTGCCCTATTTAAGTAAGGAAAATGTTTCGATTCCGCTTCCCCTGCCCGCTAATACACTCCATCTTTCATAATATATTTTTAACAAAACAAAACTAAATTTCGTTTTCATCAATTTAGAATCTAATACATTGTATTTATATAATTGAGGAAGGAATTTCATGAAACTTCCAGACCCCCCCCCTCCATTCCCCACCGTCACCGATGTCTCGAACTTCCCCCAAATGTCACCGATGTGTTATGGTACGACCCCTGTACCTACATGTACTTGCGCACAAAATAGTTCTGGCACAGTTCACTTTTTAGCCCTACTACAACAAAACGCTCAAGTTCCTGAAACAAAAGTCTCTCAATTTATCCTGTTTTAAATTAGAATTATTTTTATAATCCATATTTTGAGTGTCATTTGAAAGAGATATATTTCTTTCATATTAGCCTCTGATTGCATCGCCAAAAATTAAAACAGTTTTATAATTATTGTTTGTAAGTTTAAAAAAATAATCACTTCCTGATTATGGGGAAAAAATGTTGCACGATTTCAAGTGGATGTTGAGTTTGATGAGGTTAAGAATGTATTTTTATAAATGACCCAACAACGAAGTTCAGTGGCATAATAAGCGTGGGTCGGATATTGCTTTGCGCATCTTTTTTTAGTTTTAGTATGTCTGGGAAAACAGTTTAGTAAAAAAAAAAGTAAAGTTCCCTTTTCAAACCTGACGGTCTATAAGGGCAAGTGAAGTAGAGTTCACTTGTTTCTGTGACCTCGGCATATGAATGGACAGTGTGGTCAGCACTATGCCCAGCCGCTTTACTTTCCCTAACGTGAGTTAGGTACCCATCAGAGTTGGGTGGACTCAGGGACGGTCTACTGACTTGAACCTGGATTCGAACTTGAGACTTACGGGTTAGCAGTCTAGCTCTCTACCGCTAGGCCACAACGTCCCCGAAAACAGTTTAACATCGATTTTATGTTTCAGTTTGTCTCGGAGAACGAAGGAAGCAAAGTCGATCATTCGATCTAAAGCTGGGTGATTACAACAATAGCACCCAATATTGTAAACGATTTAGTATGGATCAGAAATCAAAGTGTTAAAAAGTTTGCTTGTTTGTTTAGTGTTTTTCTTTACAGATGGTTTCTTTGATTACATTTCGATTAAATTCTTTTTAATCAGGATGCTTACGTCTCTCTATTTTTCAACATCACGGACTTTTTAAAACAAATAGTTCAAAACGGGCTAGCTCAGTGGTTCTTAATCTGGGTTCGATCGAACCCCAAGGCTTCGATGAGTTCAGTCTCTGGGGCTCGGTGAATGTCTTTACACAAACCCGACTCATATGATTCACGATCTGATTTTGTCAGTGCGGACGATAGATTATTAGGAAGTATTCGGTGAATTCGCGTATGAAACTTGTGGGGTTCGGTACCTCCAAAAAGGATAAGAATCATAGGTTTGGCTACTTAAAAACAAGTACGGAAATGTTTACAAAAAAAATAAGATAAGACATGGTAGAGAATATATTAAAAGTTGCTGGTAATTTTGACACAACTCTTAAACCCATTCGACTAAAAGAATCGTTAATTTAATGACTTTTAAAATCAAGACAGTTTTCCCGAATTGAAATTTTACAGAACACCACAAATCCCTGAATTCGTTTTTTTTAAATTGATGTCTTTCCTCCTATTTAATAAACGACATTTTGTCATCGTATTTTAGCAACGACATTTTTTCGTCCAATTTCTCAAATGGGGGGGGGGGGGGTGGCAAAATACAATTTTTTAAAAGTTATTAAAATTTAAATCCAAACTCCCACTATTACCGGGGGGTCACAGGTCAAACAGACGCTGTAAATTACCTGTTTTTGGCAAAATAAAAATTTTAAAAAGTTATTAAAATTTAAACCTAAACTGCAACTAATACCGGGGGGGGGGGGGGGGGGTCATATGACAAATCGACGCTGTAAATTACCTGTTTACGGCAAAAAAAGAATATTTTAAAATTTGTTAAAATTTAAACCTAAACTCCCACTATTACCGGGGGGGGGGGGTCACAGGTCAAACAGACGCTGTAAATTACCTGTTTACGGCAAAAAAAAAATATTTTAAAATTTGTTAAAATTTAAACCTAAACTCCCACTATTACCGGGGGGGGGGGGGGTCACAGGTCAAACAGACGCTGTAAATTACCTGTTTACGGCAAAAAAAAAATATTTTAAAATTTGTTAAAATTTAAACCTAAACTCCCACTATTACCGGGGGGGGGGGGGGGGTCACAGGTCAAACAGACGCTGTAAATTACCTGTTTACGGCCAAAAAAAAATATTTTAAAATGTTTTAAAATTTAAACCTAAACTCCCACTATTACCGGGGGGGTCACCGAGTCCGCTTCAAACAGTACACAGTTAACTCTGTGAAAATGGGTTTCAGATGAATTCGAACCGGGTAACCCCCGAGGGAGGGACAGGTGGAGGCGTTGTTTTTGGCACTGTTCTGGAGTCGAGGGAGTCAGCATAGGGACGTGGGGAGTCAGGAGAGTCATTAGCTGGTGATGATTGTTACACGAAGATGGATGGTTGCGAGATACGGGTGCTGTGATGGTTGAGTCCAAAGTACAAATTGAAGACGGGGGGGGGGGGTGATTGTTAAATTAACAGGAGTGGTGGGGAGGGGGGGGGTGTTTATTGTTGACAGCTGAGATAAAAATGTTTGATGTGTCGAAGGTGGTGAAGTATATTTATTTCCGTGTCCGGAAATGGAAGTTCCGGCTTTCGATATGTGACGTTGACAGATGTATGTTAAGAATATGTTTTAATTAGATGAACTGAAATAATCTCTTAGAGGGTAAATAAACAGATGGTCTGAAGTTTTAGAGATAAACTATGTTTTCTAAAGGATAACATGATTCTTATAGATAACTTTTCAAATAGATAACCTATGAATGCTGGAAATAACATATTATTCACAGTAATTAAAGAGAGATACTAAAATTGTAATTTGATAAAATAAAGGAAACATGGTGTAAATTTATTGGATAGTTTGCAGTCGACCTTGCTTTGATGTTATAGTCTGGCCATTATGGTGGGAAGAGAATGATCGGGGGGGGGGGGGGGGGGGGTACTTAAACTTGCTTCAATCGTCAGTTCTTGTAAAATTTAGGGGGAGTTAATCAAGGAACATACAACCTTTCCGTTCGCGCAAGTTTT
Source organism: Physella acuta (assembly GCF_028476545.2). Classification (NCBI taxonomy): domain Eukaryota; kingdom Metazoa; phylum Mollusca; class Gastropoda; family Physidae; genus Physella; species Physella acuta. The sequence goes on from NW_026732348.1 coordinate 22,200, forward strand.
TATTTTATTTTATTTTATTTATTTTATTTTTTTTTCCTTTAGAAGTTACACTTAAGATTTTAAAATGTGTGTGTAGGAACTAGTTAGCTTTTCAAAATCATATCAGCGGTCCTTAAGCAGGATCGTCATAGACCCCCAGTTATGATTTCTACAATTGTATAATTTCACGAGCTTGTTTTAAAAATATCATTTCTCCCTGGCCTTTTTTTTAGATGTATAAAACAGAGCCAATAGCCTTAAATGAATCGCCAACACGTAAAAAAAAAAACAATTGTTGAAAAGGATTTCTACTTGATGTCAGGAAGCTATTACATATAACATGTGTATTTTAACTATTTTTATCATTATTCATAATGTTGTCGCAAGATTTAAGAAAAATTGTAAATAAAATTATCAACTATTCAATTACCCTTTAAATAAACCGGTAGTGATCTCCCCTAAACTTTCTCGAATATTCTTATATAAAACAACAGGGGATGGTAACTGGGGATATAGTTATGATTTTTAATCCATTTTAAATACTTAAACTTTTAAAAATAGAATAGAATCTCATAAAAAAAACATTGCGCACCAAGCAAACGCCGAATAAAAACGCGTATAATAGTGCGCAATATTATTAGTACTTTAAAAATTTACATTAGTTTTTTGAGAAATCGGAAGTAGCGTAAATTACTACTTCCAGTCAACGGAAATTACTCAAAATTTAACAGAAGGTAGAGAATTAGATCTTTTACTTACATGTGAAATTTCATTTATCTATCTGAAATAGTACTCAAGTTATAGGCTTTTAAAAAGTTCAAAGTAGGAAAAGTACCACTTCCGGTTATCGGAAATCGCTCAAAAGTTGATACGGATCTACAATTTTGATAAAATACTTATATATGAAATTTAATCAACCTAGCTGTAACGGTACTCAAGTTATCGTGTTTACACACGGACAGACACACACACAGACACACACACACACAGACATACGGACAAGATTGCAAAATTATGTTTTTCCGTATCAGCGAGGTGTAAAACGTCGAGATTTGTAAAAATCTCGATTTTTTTTTTTTTTTGCACGATTACAATACTTTCTCTATACTACGTATATACGAGAAAGTAAAAAAAGAAATAAAAAATAGAGAAATAATATATTTTTTAATCATTATTCATAATGTTGTCGTAAGATTTAAGCAAAATTTGTTAACAAAACTATCAACTATTTAATAACCCTAAAAAAAGAAATAAAAAATAGAGAAATAATATTTTTTTTAATCATTATTCATAATGTTGTCGTAAGATTTAAGAAAAAATGTAAATAAAATTATCAACTATTTAATTACCCTTAAAAACAAGAAATTAAAAAATGGAGAAATACTATTTTTTTCATCATTATTCGTAAAGTTGTCGTAAGATTTGAGTAAAAATTGTAAATAAAATTTTCAACTATTTAATTGCCTAAAAAAAAAAAAAAAAAAAAGAAAAAAAAACATGTACTCATGGGATAAAATAACTGAGAACCGCTGTATTAGCCTGTAATTATATCCCATCCTTTGAAATGTTATCGTAAGATTTAAGTAAAAATTGTAAATAAAATTGTCAACTATTAAATAACCCAAAAAAAAACATGTACCCACGGGATAAAATGACTGAGAACCGCTGTATTAACCTGTAATTATATCCCCTCTTGTGCAAGCCGTCTGTCCGGTCATTGCTGTTTCTTGCGTGTCATTGTCGTCAGCTATTGATTATCATGTCAGCTCTCATTTTCTATGGGCCTAATTAAAACCAATATATGGCATATGCTCAAATGATTAATATTTTTTTTCTGCCAACGTATTTTGTTTCATCCCTTGAAAATAATACGTTTTCGTGTTATTTTTAACTCTGTGTTGATCTTGAGAGATGTTTCATGTGAGCGATTAGTGGTTTTGAGATAATGGGGCGTCTCGTATGTCGACTTGCATCCGATTCAGACAAAATAAAAATAAATTATTGAAATGTTTGACTTGATTTTATGAAAGTTTTAGTTCTAGCGATTAATTACGGCATCACATGATTTGTTATTTCTGGTCATAATACCTTCATGCTTTATTTAACTCCCTTAACTAGTATAGATACGCATGTTATAAAATGACAAGGATAAAATGTCATTTGAAAAATATGACGACAAAATTAAATAGGAGGAAAAAAATATCGATCGTGAAATAAGAGGATAAAATGTCGTTTGTCGTTTTTGTACTCCAATTTCTAAAAGGACAAAATGTCGTCTGAGAAATAGGACGAAAAAAATGCCGTTGCTAAAATACGATGACAAAATGTCGTTTGTGGAAAAAAAAAAGGAAGTAATGCCGTTTCTGAGATGCGGGGTAAAAAAATAATGTCGTTGATGAACCACCAGTATATAAATGTCGTTGGTTAAAATACGAGGTGATGCGGGAATACAGGACAAAATGTCGTTTGTTAAAACGGGACTAAAAATCTAGTGGATATTTTTTTTAATCACCAGATTAACCCTCCCCCTCCCAATACAGTCAACGTTACCACCTCTCCCTCCACCTCCACAACGCAGGCACCCTAAACATAACCCACCTCACTAAAAAAAAAACCATTAAAAAGTCACTTGGGGAAAACCCTGGATCTAACCCCTTGGATAAACTTTCCACACCCCCTTCGTTATATTTTTTTTTACTTCATCTAAAACTGGTCCTGTCATCTCCCTTGACTCGCAATCAAAAGAAGCAACACTTCTAAACCCTTTCTCATCCACACAGCCTGCTACTGATTTCAAAGGTGGTCAGCATTTTACTTTCTTTCTTCTTCCAATTTTTTTTTATCTTCTTAGACACGAGAGGTCTTCTCGAAAACACTTCAGACGTCTGTCTTGGTGGGTAGTTTCGTTATATTTAAAATTATTTGTTTACTTCCGGTTAAATACGCCGTGTTGAGCTATTTCTAAGGGCAGACTACCACGGTTATAATAATACTTTGAAAATTATTTTAATAGAGCCGAGATCAATGACCGACATTCGTTGACATCGTACCCTGTGTAAAAAAAAAATTTATATCACCAAGCCCCATACCATATTTTATTAAAAGTCAACTGACCCTTGACCTCTATACATTTGAAAAAATGTATATTTAACATCATTAAAAATAAAAATGGAATAATATTGAAATTTTGTTTCTGTATCCTTTGGCGACTTCACAGAAAACGTGTCACGAACCCCTTAGGAGTTGCGACTCGTAATTTTGGAATATGTACTATATCTTGAACAAAAATCAATTGTAAACATTCTCTAAGCTAGTGGTTCCTAACCTGGGTTCGATCAAACCATAGGGGTTCGGTGAGTCAGCCTCAGGGGTTCGGCGGATGTCAAGACACGCACCCTACGCATATGATTCACAATTGGATTTCGTCAGTGCGAACTATAGTAGTATCAAGTACGGTTCACTAAATGTGCATATACAACTGGTGAGGTTCGGTACCTCAAGTTTGAGAACCACTGGTCTAAGGTTCAACCCTGTTTTAAATACGGCTTCAACTCACTGATAAGAGGACTGTTTTCTACTTTTTAGTGCATTATTACATAAAAGCTTGTTATTAAAACGTTTTTTATGAAATTTTTGTTGTTTTATTAATGATATTGTCCTTATAGGTGTTCGTTGTTTTTTTTTTTTCCGTGCGTGTTCCCTGACGTCATTGTTAACAGTGTCTCTTTCAGACCTTTTTCTCCATGATAGTGGACCGACACTGGCTAACGTGTATATTTTCTTTATAAACTATAAATATATTTCTATTTCGTCTAGGGGTGCGTTGGCCGTACTTCGGCATCGCCCCCCCCCCCCTCGAAAATAGGCCTAAAAAAAATGATTAATAAATGGCTGTAACGTTGGCTACTCCTGAGAGACATCAGAAATTCACAATTAAAGTTAACTCTAGTTCAACATCGGCTCAAGTTGAACGTTTTCTATGAAATCTTGTCAAAAAATTATTTATTTTAAAGACATGTTGGCTGAACATTTAAAATATACTACTGTAGAAAGCGTGTATACTTCTCGACCTGATGCACTATAAAACCACACACAGAAAGTTCTAGAATGTCTAGAAATGATGGCTTCCTCGGATCAAGTGTTTAAACATTTGAAAAAACAAACAAACACAGAAAGTGTTAGCAACCTTAACATGTCAAGACAACTTCAACAGACATCCCCGTACTAAGGTCTGAATTTTCTTTTCCTCTGGCCCCGCCCCTCACCCGATGTCCGAGTTAACAGACACGCCCACTGTCTATTGGATATGGCGACCTGAGGGCTGTCGTGTTTTTATTAGTTAAGACAGCTTCAAATGTTCTCATTGGAAAAATATATTTGTACTGTAAGGCCAACGTTCGATGTTGGGGCGGGCAGGCCTTTATTTTGGACACTGGTAATACTTGTATGTGTGTATGTATGTATGTATGTATGTATGTATGTATGTATGTATGTATGTATGTATGTATGTATGTATGTATGTATGTATGTATGTATGTATGTATGTATGTATGTATGTATGCATGCATGCATGCATGCATGCATGTATGTATGTATGTATGTATGTATGTATGTATGTATGTATGTAAGTGTTGGGCACAAACAGGACAAAAAAGTGTGTGTTTGGTTAAGGTTGGTTGTGGTTAGGGTTAAAGTTTAGAGGTAGGGTTTTATTTTCTCAGACGTCCATATTTGCATATATACATTTAATTGAAAAAGTAATATATTTACTAAACCCGGGAAATGCCGGGTTTGTGCTGCTTCATCAACACACCAGTCACGGTCATCTACAAATAGGTTTTTTTCCACAGAAGCCAGTGCAGGGCCTGGCCGGGACGGCTAGTATTTATATAATACGTAAGCGCCTTGTTTTCTAGGATACAGATGCATCTAATAAAACCTCAGTCGACATCCTATATAGATGAAGTAATACCTGCCACCACTGCACTGAAATAATGTCCTCAGCGAGTTCGCCTGTCCCCCAAAGCCCAAACCGCCCGCCCAAGTTACTCCCCAGCCGACAAAGCGCCGTGAATCTAATGGAATTACCGCCTGCCATTTCTTGCTCGTGTCTGTGACCTTACCCTACCTACACTGACCGTCGATGACACCCCCCCCCCCCACCCCCATCCCTAACATTAAAGGATCGCTTTCTTATTTTAAGACTAATTTCCCCCTCGTCTCTTGTGTAATCCGCCATGGGCTAGATCAAGAAGGCGAAATGACGCCAATTACGCAATAACGAAATTAGCGTGTGGGGCGTAGAGAGTTAAAAAAGAAAATGGCTTGCTTTATTGTTTTATAATCGTTTTATAATTGAATAGATTCGTTGTTATGTTCTATATAGTAATTTCGGAATTGAGAAGAATTTTCTTTTTAAAAAAAAGTCTGTAAACCATTTGCTTTATTGTTTTATAATCGTTTTATAAATTGAATAGACTCATTGGTATGCAGTGGCATAATTCGAGTGTTAAAAAAGTCTTTTAAGAGCAAATTTGACAAATCCCGACAAGGGTGGAGGGGTGGCGGTGCAAATCGAAAGTTTGAGGGGGTGGGGGTGCAAATCGTAAATTGAAAGTCTGTCCTCGGGCGCCGGGAAGGGTCGCTACGCCTCTGGAGGGTGACACCATTAAGTGCCACACCGGGTGACACCCGACCTCGCTACGCCACTGTTAGTATGTTCTATAAAGTAATGCGAAATTAAATTGAGTAGAACTTTTTTTGAAATTTCTTTTAACCATTTGCTTTATTGTTTTATAGTAGTTTTATACTTCAGAAGACTTGTCGTTATGTTCTCTAAAGTAATATGATATTAAATTGGCTTACATTTCCTTTAAAAATTATGTAAACCATTTTCTTTATGTTTTATAATAGTTTTATAATTGCGTAAACACGTTATGTTCTATATAGTTTGTTTGAAATGAAATTGAGTAGAATTGTCTTTAAAAGTGTGAAACTGTACACCATTTGACGCGAGGTTATCTGAATGTGATTAGAAACGAGGTCGTGTTGCAATTTTCAGCTTCGGGTGTGGTGGGGGGGGGGGGGGGGGGTTAGGTATGATAGAACCAGGGTATGATGGTGATGGGGTCTCGGTGCCACAGTGTTTTTCCAGACTGTTTTTTTCACCGGGGGGGGGGGCTGACACTGGTAAATGTATATGTTTTCTATATAAATTCCATTTCGGGGGGGGGGTGTGCAGAGTCGTCGTCGTCGTGTGTCGTCCCCCCTGGAAGAAACTATATTGGTGAGACTGGGGTATGATAGTACTGGGGTCGCGGTTAGACTGGGGTGAGATGGTACTTGGGGTCAATAACATTGTATGTGAATTACTTACTAAATAAACTGGGAGTGATCTCCCCTAAACTTTCTTGAATATTCTTATATAAAATAACAGGGGATGGGAACTCGGGCTATAGACATGATTTTTAATCCATTTTAAATACTTAAACTTTTAAAAATAGAATAAAAACTCGTAGACAAAAGAATTGCACACCAAGTGAACGCCAAATAAAAAAGTGCATAATAGTGCGCAATATTATTAGTACTTTAAAAATTTACATTAGTTTTTTGAGAAATCGGAAGTAGCGTAAATTACTACTTCCGGTGAACGGAAATTACTCAAAATTTGACAGAAGGTAGAGAATTAGATCTTTTACTTACATGTGAAATTTAATTTATCTATCTGAAATAGTACTCAAATTATAGGCTTTTTAAAAATTCAAAGTAGAAAAAGTACCACTTCCGGTTATCGGAAATCGCTCAAATGTTGATACGGATCTACGATTTTGATAAAATACTTATATATGAAATTTCATCAACCTAGCTGTAACGGTACTCAAGTTATCGTGTTTACACACAGACACACACACACACACACTCACACAGACATACGGACAAGATTGCAAAATTATGTTTTTCCGTATATACGAGAAAGTAAAAATGGGGGTTTGAATTTAATAACACAACTGAAAAGCAATGTACAAAATGTAATCATAATGGATCCGTGTTGTTTGGGTTCATTCTGATTGGGGTCAATATCTTTTAGGATCTACGGTAAACTAAAAGTCTAAATATCTGTGATACTGAATTTCTTCAAATCTGTTACAGAGAGCACCCCCATTTTTTATCTCCCTTGCCCAAAGCATGATGATTAATTTAAATCTTCAGCTATCGTTTTACCCCACTCTCTGATTAACCCTATTCTAATTCCTTTTTTTTTTGTCAAAACAAAAAAATGATTTTTTTTTTAAAGTTCCGCTTTAATTCTATCTTCATTTTTAATCACTTTAATTAGCTTCCTTTTGTGTCCGGGGTTAATTGTGTAAACTTGTCAGGTTTTCATTTCGAGAGAGCACTTAAGTTTTGAACTTTTTTTAGTTGAAGAAAAAGATATTTATTTTCTGAAAGGTGTATATTAAACGACGCATTTAAAAAGCTTTCGCGTTGTGCTTTTTTTTTCTCTTGTAGTTTATCAACGACATTTTGACACCTGTTTCATTAACGACATTTTGTCCATCTTGTTTCATCAACGATATCTTGTCCTATTTCATCAACGACATTTTGTCTATTTCAACAACGACATTTTGTCCAACTATTTCATCAACGACATTTTGTCCTCCTATTTCATCAACGACATTTTATCCTTCTCTTTTATCAACGACATTTTGTCTAACTCTTTCATCAACGACATTTTGTCCTACTGTTTCATCAACGACATTTTGTCCAACTATTTCATCAACGACATTTTGTCCAACTAGTTCATCTACGACATTTTGTCCAACTATTTCATCAACGACATTTTATCCTTCTTTTTCATCAACGACGTTTTGTCCTCCTATTAGATCAAAGACATTTTTTCCACCTGTTTTACATTTTTTCCACCTGTTTTACATTTTTTCCACCTGTTTTACATTTTTTCCACCTATTTCATCTTCATCAACAACATTTTGTCCTATTTCATCAACGACATTTTGTCCTATTTCATCAACGACATTTTGTCCTCTTTCACCAACGACACTCTGTCTTCCTCACTCACCCACGACAGTTTGTCTTCCTATCTCTTCATCGACATTTTATCCTCACATTTCACTACATTCTATCACGTTTCATCAACGAAATTCAACCCCCATATATTTCACTAAAGACAATTTATCCCACGTTTGTTCTGCCTACAACAATTTATCCTCACACCCCTATGACCCCCCACCCCTCTTGTAAAATCGACACCCATCATCCCTTGAGTGTGTGAACAGGGGGTTGGGGGTGTGTCTATATATGAGTGATAGCCACGTACATCAACAGCCAACATGCGAACCCACCCAGCTATATCTATGTCGTGTTTACGACACCCTGACGCGCTCTCAATCTCATGAATAACTCTGGACAGACTGACAAGCTAATGGCTAGATTGGAAGTCTTGTCCATAGTTTCCTGGGAACCCGTCGAAACAAAAAAATAATAATAATTCTGCCCGACATTTTATAAATTTAGCACTTGCCCTCCTTACACCAATTTCGCGATGTTTATGGCCGTTCTTTTTTTTTAGCCATTTACAAATTGTATGCGCGCATTGTATCCATTTCTCCGGTTATTTCCCTTGAATAACGCAGTTTGCTTTTTAAACTTATTTTATTCAATAATTTAATAAGCTTTTTCTACTATGTATATTTATATATATATATATATATATATATATATATATATATATATATATATATATATATATATATATATATATATATATGTTGTTTTTTTTTTTAATTTATTTATTTATTTTTCATTTCGGATTAATTTTTAATTAAATGCAATCCAAATACACTTTTTTTTAGCATTTCAAATCTTTCGAATTTATCCTTAAATCTCTTGATAAAAATCTCCATTTAAAAAGGTTTGCAAATTTTAAACTTTGAGAGCAACCAACTTGTTATAAATCTTTTTTTTTTTTGCTAAAAAAAACAACTTTATAGCGAGTCAAAAAAGGAATTGATATAATTAAACCACGTATTAAGCTACACTTTCGAACAGCCGGGTCGTGTTTATTTAATTAATGAAAAAGCTTTTCGTCATGGATGAAAACAGAACGTCAATCAAGTCCCTCGCGTTTTCACACGTGTCCTTATTCTATAAATACCGTAAGGCGGAATTTTACTTCAATCGGTGTGGTAATCGGCAGTATTGTGCGTTAGTTGGTGCGGTATTGTGCGTTAGTTGGTGCGGTATTGTGCGTTAGTTGGTGCGGTGTTGTGCGTTAGTTGGTGCGGTATGGTGTGGTAGTTGGTGCGGTATTGTGCATTAGTTGGTGCGGTATTGTGCGTTAGTTGGTGCGGCGTTGTGCGTTAGTTGATGCGGCGTTGTGCGTTAGTTGGTGCGGTGTCGTGCGTTAGTTGGTGCAGTTTGTGCGTTAGTTGGTGCGGCGTTGTGCGTTAATTGGTGCGGTATTGTGCGTTAGTTGATGCGGTATTGTGCGTTAGTTAGTGAGGCATTTTGCGTTAGTTGGTGCGGTGTTGTGCGTTAGTTGGTGCGGTATTGTGCGTTAGTTGGTTCGGTGTTGTGCGTTAGTTGATGCGGTATTGTGCGTTAGTTAGTGAGGCATTTTGCGTTAGTTGGTGCGGTGTTGTGCGTTAGTTGGTGCGGTATTGTGCGTTAGTTGGTTCGGTGTTGTGCGTTAGTTGATGCGGTATTGTGCGTTAGTTAGTGAGGCATTTTGCGTTAGTTGGTGCGGTGTTGTGCGTTAGTTGGTGCGGTATTGTGCGTTAGTTGGTTCGGTGTTGTGCGTTAGTTGGTGCGGCGTTGTGCGTTAATTGGTTCGGTATTGTGCGTTAGTTCAGCATTTTTAGACGGTGACCCTTCTTTCCTTAGCTAGTTCAGCATTATGTAGGCGAGACCCTTCTTTACTTAGCTTGATCAATGGCCGTAGCTAGTAGACATCTAGTTTGCGTTAACCCTTCCTGTTCTAGCTTCCCTCACCATTTTACCGCAGTAATATCAACATTACCCCCCCTCCCCCCACACCCAGTGCTAAAGGGTTAACGTCCACACGGCTCCATTACATGAGGTTTTTTTGTAACCGAGCGCTTTATCACCACGGTAAGCGATAGAACGGCTTTTATGATCTTCTTAACGGTCATTACAGCGATGGTTGGGGGGGGGGAGGTTTGGGCTTTGACCACTGTTGGGGTGAGATATATTTCGATTGTGTACGGGATACGAAGGTTATTGCTGGAGGAGTGGTGGGGGATGGGTGTCAGAATACCCCCCTGGTCGGATATTTTTAAAAAAGTTTAATATAGAAGAGGAAACTGTAACTTAATTGGGGGAGGGGGGGGGGGGGTGGAGAGGGGATGTACGGGTCGATACTGACGTGGGTTGATGTCGAATATAGAAGCATATCTATATAAAACGTTTTTTCTTTTTTTTTTTAAATCCAGATCTGTAGCTGATGCAGTGGGTGTCGGTCTTAGCGGCAGCAATAGAGCTAATGAGGGCTAGATTATGTAGGCATGTCTAGTCGCGTCATCGAGATTAAGTCTTTGGGAGCGGTTCTGTTGTGGGTCAAAGGTCAGATTTCGGCGGTGAGGATGAAGACAAAATTGGAATGTAGAAAATTAATGTAGACCAGGGGTCTCCAAACTACGGCCCGCGGGCCGCATGCGGCCCGCAAAGTCTTCTCATTCGGCCCGCGGGATCTTTTTGTCCTAGAAAATATCGTTTGTTGGTGTTGGCTGAGGAACTTTATGCAGAAAAATCAAAGACATGCCTGGAAGAAACTCGCCCCCGAACTGAAATTTGATAGTTAATGCGGCCCTCGGACTGAAAAGTTTGGAGACCCCTGATGTAGACCATGACCTCCATTGACAACTATGTTGTTGTTGTTTTTTTTGTTCGTTTGTTTTTTAAACCAAAAAAAAAAACAACAGGCTACTAAAATAAATCATTAGCCTAGTTGAATGTTTTTACCGAATTACACTGCAATTTTCTCAGTGCAGTTATCGGCTATTTTTTTTTCCTTCTCTCTTCGAGCAGTCTCTTATTTAAAGCTTCCGTTTTAAACCACTGAATTAGACCCAGCAAAATGAATCGGAGAAATCGATTCGCCTCTCTCAATTCCGTAAATTATTACAATTCCCCTCACACAAAATAGATTTTTTAAAACTAAAATAACAGAAATGTAGCAGTTGTAGAAGTTTCAACCATTAATTTCCTAAATGTAGGCGGGGATGCGTCACGTATTATGAAGACATCTGTTAAAAACAAGAGTTTCGTTATTGACTTTTCAGAATCCAACTTTTTAACAAACTACGCTCTGTTTATCTAAACCTCCGCGCTGAGCAGTCAGACTTTGTGTACTTTTACGTCTAGTGATTTTGTTTTTATCATGTACTTTACCGTAATCAACACACCAAAAAAAGACAAAAAACAAGAAAACGGGTGGTGTGACAATTGACTATTCCAGTACCTAGCACGCTTATTATTTTTTTGTTGTTTTTTTTTTTTTTTTTTTTTTTTTAATCCCGTCTCGGACAGATTTCTAGTTGTTTTTATTGTGTACTTTACGGTACCTCAATATCCAAACAAATCGTCTACAAGCTGGTAACGGAGAGGGGGGGGGGATGAAAATTGATACTGTTTTAGTAACTAACACTTTCTTTTCGGACAGATTCAGATTTCTTGAATGTTTTTTCATGTTCGTCTACAGTTTGATAAGGGGTGTAAGAATGGATAATCTTTTAGTAAATAATTTTGTTGTTATCTGGAATATTGCTTGATTGTTTTATCGTGTACTTTATTGTACTTAAAACACCTTATCAAATCGTTTACTGGCTGGTAAGTGGGATAAGAATAGACACTATTTTAGTAACTATCACTTTTAAAAAAAATTATTCTCAAAGAGATTTCTTAATTGATAAGGGGTAGAAGAATAGACAATATTCTAGTAAATAACTGTGTTATTATATAAAAAAAAACCTTGATTGTTTTATTATATATCTATATATATATATATATATAATTCTCTTCTTGGAGACGTTAGAAAAAAAAGCTGTAGGCGCGCTCCCTACCACCCCACTTACTGATAGTGTTTTAAAGCAAATATTTTCAGTGGCAGCATTGGTACTGTCGAATTCACAAATTATGAATTACTGAAAAGTAGAAAATAAAACAACTAAATAGCGGCGTATGATATGCCGCGGGTCGTCTCGTGTACTTTATTGCAATTCAACATCAAAACACAACATCTACAGATCGGGAAAGGTGTATAAGAATAGACACAAACTCTAGTAACTAACCCCCTTTTTTGGTGTATTCTCGGCTAAAGTACTCCGCCTCCTTCGACCAAGGGTTACAGCTAAATTACGAAAGTCACCGCAGCAGATAATAAACTTCCGCTGGATGAAATGAAAATTTGCCGGCGTCCGATGTCTTCGACTGTCAAGCGGGGACGTACGCGGACTGCCGGGACCTCCGCGCTATAATTAGATCTTTCGGTGGGGGACGGTAACACGTGACACCCGTGTGTCTAAAACGTTGGTAACACGGGGGGCTGGGGGGGGGGGGGTTATGTGGAAGTTGGAACCTCTTTCTCTCTATCTATCTTTCTATCTCGCTCACTTTTTCTCATTTACTCGCTCGCTCTCACACACACATACACACTCTCTCAATCTCATTCACTCTCTCTTTCACTCACTCACTCACTCACTCTCATTCACTCTCACTCACTCACTCTTTCACTCACTCACTCACTCTCTCACTCACTCACTCTCATTCACTCTCACTCACTCACTCACTCTTTCACTCACTCACTCTTTCACTCACTCACTCTTTCACTCACTCACTCTTTCACTCACTCACACTCTCACTCACTCACTCACTCTTTCACTCACTCACTCTCTCACTCACTCACTCTTTCACTCACTCACTCTCATTAACTCTCACTCACTCACTCACTCTTTCACTCACTCACTCTTTCACTCACTCACTCTTTCACTCACTCACTCTTTCACTCACTCACTCTTTCACTCACTCACTCTTTCACTCACTCACTCTTTCACTCACTCACTCTCTCACTCACTCACTCTCATTCACTCTCACTCACTCACTCACTCTTTCACTCACTCACTCTTTCACTCACTCACTCTCTCACTCACTCACTCTCATTCACTCTCACTCACTCACTCACTCTTTCACTCACTCACTCTTTCACTCACTCACTCTCTCACTCACTCAATCTCATTCACTCTCTCTTTCACTCACTCACTCTCTCACTCACTCACTCTCATTCACTCTCACTCACTCACTCACTCTTTCACTCACTCACTCTTTCACTCACTCACTCTCTCACTCACTCACTCTCATTCACTCTCACTCACTCACTCACTCTTTCACTCACTCACTCACTCACTCACTCTCATTCACTCTCACCCACTCACTCACTCTTTCACTCACTCACTCTTTCACTCACTCACTCTTTCACTCACTCACTCTTTCACTCACTCACTCTTTCACTCACTCACTCTCTCACTCACTCAATCTCATTCACTCTCTCTTTCACTCACTCTCTCACTCACTCACTCTCATTCACTCTCACTCACTCACTCACTCTTTCACTCACTCACTCTCATTCACTCTCACTCACTCTCTCTCATTCACACTCTCTCATTTACTCTCTCACTCTCTCTCATTCATTCTCACTCACTCTTTCACTCAGTATCTGTCACACACTCACCCATTCCCTCTCTGTCTCATTGTCTCTCTCTCTCTCTCTTACTCACCCACTCTCTTCTCTCGCTCTCTGAATATCATCATGTATACCCACGACACACGGACCCCCCAACAAAAATGTGTTCCCACTTTTGCCTGTCTCTGACAACTTTCTTGACAGTCCCCCAAAATAGTCTTATGTGTTTCTTGGTTATTCATCTCCATGTCTCTCTCTAGGCCTTCAGTGTTTTCCTTTCCTTTAGCGCCGTTGCTGGGATTTCTTCTGATTTTATCTTTAGTACATGGCTCCTCCGACATCATCTTTTATTTTTCCTTTACTCCTAAAGCGATCTTCATTTATCTTTTTAACTTTTATTTTGATATAGTGTTAGGCCAGTGATAGGTAGGTAGGTAGGTATGTTTATTTATTTTTATTTTTTTCATTTATTTATTTATTTTATTTATTTATTTATTTATTTATTCGTTTATTTATATATTTATTTATTGATTTATACTATTTTTTATTTACTAGTACATATATATATATATATATATATATATATATATATATATATATATATATATATTGATGATTTCCTCCACTAAAATATTGAGAACCCCTGACTATCTATCTGTGACGTAGATGCAATGGGGTAGTAGATTTGTTCTCGCACTTTATGAAACGTCGTCATCAAGTACGAGTACATCGTTGTTCTAGATTTTTAGAACATTAAAGCCAATCCTTGATGCGTGTAACCTTTTTGAACGTCTAGGTGACTTTAGTGACACATTTGTATTTTTTTTTAAACAATAATTGATTGTAAAATGCGCTGCATTTATCGAATGATATGCGGCAACTATTGTTTTTAGTCCTGTGAGTATTAATTGATGTGGTGTAATTAATGATTGGTGTGGGGCAAGTATTGATTAATTTGCGGCAGGTATTAATTTGTGTGCGGCAAGTATTAATTTGTATGCGGCAAGTATTAATTGATGTGCGGCAAGTATTAATTGGTGTGGGGCAAGCATTGATTAATTTGCGGCAGGTATTAATTTGTGTGCGGCAAGTATTAATGTGTGTGCGACAAGTATTAACTAGTGTGTGGCAAGTATTAATTGATGTGTTGCAAGTATTAATTGGCGTGTTGCAAGTATTAATTGGTATGTTGCAAGTATTAATTGGTGTGTTGCAAGTTTTAATTGGTGTGTTGCAAGTATTAATTGGTGTGTTGCAAGTATTAATTTGTGTGTTGCAAGTATTAATGGGTGTGTTGCAAGTTTTAATTTGTGTGCGACAAGAATTTATTAGTTGTGCGTCAAGTATTGATTGATTCACATTTTATTATTCTAGTGCAAGTAATGATTTTGGCCTTGGTCGCTATTGTAACTTTATTTCGTTTTTGCAGTCTTTCCATGCAAATTCTGTGCAAAATAAATAAAAAAATCGACTCTAAAAAGTAAACATTAATTAACTGATTAGGGAGAGATGGGTTTAATCAATCAGGTAGACACTTAAAAAAAACTTTTCTTACTTAGAATTAAATACATTAAGAAATATTGGATGAGAAACAATAATGGCCAGTCGATTAATTAAATGCGCTTACCCAATTAATTAAGTTAAAACATTACGCGTTTTATTTCTTTAGTTCTTGATGAAACACTTTATTTTTATAAAGCAGTTTATTTATGATGCTCGTGATAGAGCAATTTATTTATGAGGCCCATGAAATAGCAATTTATTTATTTAAATGTTTTACTAAAGGGAAATAATGTTGTCTATGTTTGTTTTTATTCTCTCAGTATCGTAATTATTAAAATGGTTACTCCCTTGTTAATGGTATCGATAACTTAATTAAATACTTCGATACGACTCTGTATGAATACAGTATGACACATGAAATTATACATATTGCTTGAATTAATTTAAAGTTCATTCCAATTCAAAACCACGTGCCCCTATTTTTATTAAATATGTTTAGAGGCAAATCCTTACAAGTTTAATATACCAACAATTTCTTCGAAAACAATTGGTTCGCTAAATCTTTCAGCGGTATTTGTACTTTTTTAAAAACCATGGCAGCTAACATTACAAATATTGTTTAAGTTTCTTTTCTCTTTACTGGCCTTTATATAAGCTTTTACTTAGGTCGATATTTGTGTCTGACTGTGCGTTTGTGGTCAGTGTTTCTTTCAGACTTTTTTCTCCGTGGGCGGACACATTTTTTTTTCCTTTGGGGTGGTGGGTGGGAGGGGGGGCGTGGACATTGGTAAAAGTATATATTTTCTATATAAATTCTATTTCGTTCGGGGGGGGGGGGGGGTTAGGATTTCGATCATTTTATTGACTTTAGCAAAGAACGATTACATCTGAATTTTAACAAAACAAAAAAAAAATTCACAAAATATGTCAACATTAAAGTATTTTAGTATAGTTTGTGTTTGCGCAGTTTTCTGTTTGCGCATTTTCTGTTTGCGCAGTTTTCAGTTAGCGCATACTTCCGGGAACCAAACCTTAAAACTATCTGCGAAAAAAAAAACAACAACCAGTTTAAAAGTGCGGTGAATAAAAATTGATTGATATTGAAGACAAACCTAGCCATTAAAACGCCACATAAAGAACCGAACAAAGAAACATGCTTAAAACGTTATCCTGTTTAATTATGCAGGTGTATTCTGTTAAACGAGCGTGTTCACCGCGTATTGCCTGTGGTGATCTTTTAAGTGTGACGGAAATAGCATATAACTAGTGGGCGTTCGGGATCATCTTGAGAGTGTTTTTTTTTCATCTTGTTTTTTTTTTCGGGATCATCTTGATTGTTGTGTTGCGTTGTTGTTGTTTTTGTGTATTGTTTTTTTTTTTAATTATTGTTTAATAATGGATATAAAGTGGTACGGTTGTGTATGAAAGAATTCAGGGAATACATTTTTTTAAAACTAAATAAAAAGTATGAAAACACGATTGTATCTGCACTTAAAATAAGTGAATACATTTTATGATAATTCAAATAGAGTAATACGGCTATAATAACACAGCTATATTACAACAGCTATAATGAGACGTGATTTACTGAACTTAACTTACAAAGGGTTATGATGGGTACTTTGTAAAGGAAAAGTTATCCCCTTCCAACACCCCCCCCCTGCAGCATGAAGACTAGTAATCGCCATCACTAACGGTATTATACAACGGGTACCCCCCTTTTCTCCCTTATGCAAGGTGGCGTACATTGTAAACCTGGAATCCTATAACGGAAAATTCCCCCCTCCATTTTGCGCACCCTATCGCCACATGGTACCGTAAACGGAGAAGTTACTCCCCCCCCCACATCCCAATCCTATGTACAACCACAAATAGCTACATGGTACTGTATAACGGAAAAGTCCCTCCCCCCTTTTGCAACTTTCCACATTCTTATGTACAACAACAAATCGCCATATGGTACCGTTTAACGGAAAAGTTACCCTCTCTCCACTTTTCACCCTCTGTGTACAATAATAAACCGCATCGATACCGTATAATGGAACAAACCCCCTTCCCCACTTTTCCAATCCCATGTACAGCAACAAATCGCCACATGTTACCGTATAATGGAAACGCTATCCTCTCTCTTCTTTTCACCCCTTATGTACAATAATAAACCGCCACGAAACCGTATAACGGAACAAACCCCCTTCCACACTTTCCAATCCTATGGACAACAACAAATCGCTACATGTTACCGTATTACGGAAACGTTACCCTCTCTCGTCTTTTAACCCCCTGTGTACAATAATAAATCTCGACTTGGCACCGTATAACGGAAAAGTCCCTCCCCCCTTTTGCATACAACTTTCCACATTCTTATGTACAACAACAAATCGCCACATGATACCGTTTAACGGAAAAGTTACACTCTCTCCACTTTTCAACTTTTCACCCTCTGTGTACAACAACAAATCGCCACTTGACACCATATAACGGAAAAGCCCCCCTCCCCTCCCCTTAATGTCCAACTGTACTCACCTGTGTGGACACTAGAGCCAGCAGACAGAACAGGAAGTCCGACACGGCCAGGGCGATGAGCCCGATGTGGGCCGAGGTCTCCATCTTGTTGAGCGTCCGGTGCAGCTTCTCGGTGGTCAGCACCATCAGCGACAGCAGGTTACCCACAATCCCCAGCCCGCATGCGCAGGGCATCACCACCTCCTTGATGACGTCTCGCACCAGGATGGCCGCGCGCGACACCGGAAGTGCCAGGTCCTCGGTGGAGTTCCAGCTCCCGGCGGTGTCGTTGGTGCAGTACATGGTTTGTTGGCGTCGTTCAGAGAGTCGCTGGGCGCGGGGTGGTTTCCGTCCCGTGGGCGCCGAAACCACGAGGGGTGGCGGTGTGTAACGATTGGTCTACAGTCATTGTGATAAAATAATAGATACGACTTTTTAAATATAAAGGTTTTCGAGAAATTCTCAATAATTAATTATATTTTATACACTGTTGGTTTAGAAAAAATTATTATTTTAAAATAGGCTTTAAGATGATACATATAATTTAAAGGTTATTGAGTTTTCAGTTAGCTCTGAATTTTAATCGTTAACTCATTAATTCACAAACATGGCGCTCGTCCGAGCTTCAAAGAAAATTTCACTTTTTATTACATCCAATAATATATTTTTTTTTACAGAATCCCGTGCAATTTATACACTTTTTACATCCCTTTCCAGCGTCTTTGTAAATCCAAAGAAACGTTGTTATTCCTTCCCTTTGTTTACCGTGTTCCTTAGGACCTCAAAGCCAAGGAAAGCCACAATTATACAGATTTAAATTGTTCAAAGGGAAGCAACAAAAATCACATTCAGCTCCGTGATTAACAAGAGTGCTTTGTTCTTAGAAAAGTTCGTGTTGTGGTTTGTTTTTTTTAATTGTCTCTTTCTTGTTTTTAATTGTCCAGCGGTTCTCGCATAAGTAAATATGGTGTCCGTGTTTAAATTATGCTACCTATATTAAAACACAGCTAGATATATTTCTATTGTGAGCGCTCGTTGATAATCATGGTGAATTATTTTATACTTTCCTGTTGTTATGATCGAAGTTCACAGAATTTAAAGATACGTCACAGAGTTGATTTGTTGTTAAAAAAAAAAAAAAAAAAATCGTGTGTATGTTGCTATGGTAACCGCCGCAACGAAATGTGCAATTCCACACGTCCGCCTTTGCTTGTTGTAGATACAATCGGGAATTTCCAATCAACTTCCCGTTTTGATTGTGTCACTTCCTTTTAAACAGAAATCAGTGCCAGGAATTTAAAAAAAGAAAAAAACAATTTTTCCTAGTAAATGTCACACCCAGAGAAACCACAACATCAGCCGTATCGATCTATAGCAATTTCGATCCCCCAGTGCATTGGGTATTGATTTTTTTTTTCTGGAGGCGACCGAGAAAATTATTGAGTTGAAATTTTCGTCTCACTTTTTTAAAAAATGATCTGGTTAAGTGTTAGGATACATTTTCTTTTTTTTTTTTTTTTTTGAGGAAGAAAAAAAAAGTAGTTCGCTAGACGTCTGACGTCATACGGTCATGCGCACAAGTCCTATTTTTAAATTTACAGAGCCTTTCCTTTTTAGCTAGAGTTGTCTCCTCCTTTCCCTTTTTTTTCCTTTAAATTTATTCTACTGCGATGAACTGAGATTTCCAAGAATAAATCATGTAGATTGCTGATCTTTTTAGAAGAAAAATTACCGTCGACACATTCTTAAGCTGTCTGAAATAATAGGAAACATGAAATTAGTTACATGATTTGTTGGGTTTTGTTTTTCATCATCATACATGAATCATTCAATAGAAAGAAAATTCTTTTTTTTTTAACCGTTCAGAAAATAATAGTTTCATGTTTAAATTTTTTGTTTAAATCACCGTTTAGAATTATTAACTTAAATTAGAGGATCGTAAATTTTCACTAATTAAACGATAACATTCTCATGTTAAAACAATTTTAACGCAGATAATATAAACTCCATAAAGCTGTATAAAAAATGTGATTTATTCCTACTTTTTAAAAAGCTGACTCGACAGCTAAATCAATAACGATGTTTAATACCCGCTTGAGAATATATTCAACTTAACTGCTGTAGCCATGTAAGAATACTTGTCATTAGAGAGAAACGGAATCGGAAAAAAATCGCAACGACAAACTGCGCACAAAAATGCTCGCAAGGGGATTTATTCTCTCTAACCCGATCATTTATAAACGTTAACAATGAATGACTGTAGGAACATTGTAGCATAAGAACAACAAAAAATATCCTCGAAATATTACATAATTAAAGTGTATTAGTATAATTAGTTTGTATTTGCGCATTTTTCTGTTTACGCAGTTTTTAGTTTTTTCTGTTACGCATTTTTTTTTTGTCTTTTTCTGGGAACCAAGAACACTCATTGCGCAAAGTATCCGCATAAAAATATCATAATTTAAACAACTAATTTATGACAATCCCAACCACTATATTAACCCAATTTGAATAACTAAATAGCACTAATTATGAGAGTTAGCTCCCATAGCTGGAGTATGTTCCCCTTAACGTTAGGGTTGTGATGATACTTTCCGTGAAGTCGGGCTATGGAAATATAGAAGTTTGTCACAAACCGCTCTTTTTTTTTTCAAAGAAACACGTTCAAGTGAAAATTTCTTAGAATATTTTGCTTTATTGAAACATATAATTTAAAATCAATAATCTAATGCTGAAAGTTTTTGAGAAATCGGAAATAAATTAGAGTACGACTTCCGTTTACCGGAAATTGCTCAAAAGTTAAAGAAAATCAACGTGTGTAATCTAGTGCTTATATATGAAAAGATCGTCCACCTTAATAATACAATCGTGGATCATAACAGCATTTAATAAACACAATGTGAATAGAACACACACACACACATGTATATTTGGTGTTTTATTCATCGCTCAGGATCCTTGCGTTTTACTAAACGTTGACACGTGAGACATTCAATATTCCAGGTTTTGTGTTCACTTTTGTGTTGTTGTCAGTTTTACCCCCCCCCCCATCCTCCCACGCAGCGTTTCTTCCAGATATTTTTCTCCGGGGGTGGGGGGGGGGGAGGGGCGGACACTGATAAAAGTATATGTTTTCTATATAAACTCTATTTTTGTCCCCCCCCCCCCCTTCCCCACCCCCGAAGAGTTGCCTGGAAGAAACTCTGCTCCCACGGCCGGGCAAGGTTATCTTTTGTTTTTATATATCTTGCAAACATTTACAATCATCCATTCCTTTATACCAGTGGTTCGATCGAACCCCAGGGGTTCGATGAGACAGTCTCAGTGGTTCGGCGAAAGTCAAGACACACACCCGACTCGAATCATTCACGATATGATTTTGTAAGTGCGGACGATACAACGATTTTAAAAAGGGTTCGGTGAATGCGCTAATGAAAATAGTGGGGTTCGGTACCACCAAAAAAGTTCAGAACCACTGCTTTATACTAAACACCCCCTCCCTACCCCTTCCTATTTTTTTTCTCCCCATGTGCGTGTGAGCAAAATGTATGTATTCTTGTCAGTAGATTAAGTCCCCTTTACCTATTGACACATTCTCATGGGCTTTATATTAAGTGCAATTATTATCCCATTGGCATCGGCGGTTGGAGAAAGGGAGGGATTTCTAGATCCCATGACAAAAATCCTGTCTGCGCCACTGCATGGACCAGCTAACTTCTTGACGTAATGTACTTACTTCCGTCTAAGCGAGCCTTTCATTCGTGTGCGCTCAACCGGAAACGAGTAACCCAGTCATGCCAGAGCTCTCGCGCGAGCGTGCGACGAGAAGAAAATCTCGCGGCGGGATGAGAGAACATCGGCTCTCCGGGGATTCCCGTTTGTCGCCGAGTAGCCGCCCCTGACAAAGGTGGGGGATCGATGGCGCTAATAAGGTTGTAGGCTTTAATTGTTTTTTTGGTACGCTAGTCCAGAAGAGTTGTTCGTGATTTTTTTTTTCTTTTGTCTGATTCAGTTGGCTAACTTACAGTAGTGGATTTTTAATGAGCGTTGATTATAATTAGGAGATCGAGCACTAATTTGATGTAATTATTATATTGACGTGGTTAATTCTAAATGCTGTTGTGTCGCAATATGACAGCGAAATGAAAGATTAGTGGAAGGGGTGGTTTAGCTTTGGGGGTGAAGCGTCAATGTTTTGACGTGTTTGTGTGGTGATAGATTAGTTTGTTTTGTAAATCTAGATGCAGGTATGTTGAAATGTGGCAACGAAATGAAGGAAAGGAATTATAGCATTGCGGGAGGGGTGGTTTTCTTTAAGGGGGGATTTTGTTTGGTGGTTTTTATGCTAAACGTTTGGTGGTTCTGGTGCTATAGGTTTAGAGGTTTTAGGGCTATATATTTAGTGGTTTTGGTGCTCTAGGTTTAATGGTTTTGATGCTACACGATTGTTAGTTTTGGTGCTATATGTTTGGTGGTTTTGGTGCTATAGGTTTAGTGGTTTTGGTGGTATAAGTTTGGTGCTATAGGTTTGGTGGTTTTTGTGCTATAGGTTTGGTGGTTTTGGTGGTATAAGTTTGGTGGTTTGGTGCTATAGGTTTGGTGGTTTTGGTGCTATAGGTTTGGTGGTTTTGGTGCTATAGGTTTGGTGGTTTTGGTGCTATAGGTTTGGTGGTTTTTGTGCTATAGGTTTGGTGGTTTTGGTGCTATACGTTTGGTGGTTTGGTGCTATACGTCTAGTGGTTTTCGTGCAATATTTTTAGTGGTTTTGTTATAAATACAAAATTGTCCTTTAGTATAGACTTTGTACTGTAGTTAATCTTTCTGTCAGTTATACTGTCATGCTTTATTCCGTTTTTATGCAATTGTATACGTTTTTTTTTATTCGTAAAAAAAAAGTTGGGCTAGATTAGTTTTAGTAAAGTTCAGTTGGGGCTTATGTCGGAGCGTATTCGGCTGTTTTATCATAGCTTCTCACCAAAGAACGTTTACATCACGTTGCAAGCAAACCTTTCACAATCCTCTCCAAAACGATTCAAATACAAAAAAAAAATAACATAGGAAGAGTAAGCTATTATTGAGAGACCTTCATCATTACCAGATCCTAATGGCTGAGCTTGGCTGACCTAGATGGACCGGAGCTCACGACCCGGTCTCTGATAGAGAGGTCAAGAGGTCAGTCATCCCTCGCTGGTATTTTGGCAGAGTTCCAGAACATTCTCGCCCGAGTTTTCGGCCAACAGCAAAGTGGGGCTTTTTGTATTCCGTGGGCGCCGAGACATGCCGGAAATTTCCGGTTTTGTGGAACGTCATGTGACAATTATTATTGTCTGGGTGTTGTTGGTGAGACAAGGGGGGTGAGAGGTTACTGGGAGAACGGTGAGGTAAGTGGTGATCATCGTGGGATTGGTGTCGGGTTGTGGTGACACTAATGAGGTAATGATAGTGTGCTAATTGGGTAATGGTGACAGTGGTGAGTTAATGGTGATCCTAGTGAGACAGATGTTGGGTAATGGGGACATTAATAAAGTAGTGGTGATCATGGGTAATGGTGACATTGATAAGCTAATAGGGGTCGTAGTGAGATGGTAGAGACACTGAGAATGTAATTATAGTGCGCTAACTGTTGGGTAATGTTGAGATTAATAAAGTAGTTGTGATCATGGGTAATAGTGATATTGATAAGGCAATGGTGGTGACACTAATAAGGTAATGGTAGTGCGCTAATTGGGTAATGGTGACAGTGGTAAGTTAATGGTGATCCTAGTGAGACATAATTTGGGTAATGGTGATTGATAGATGTTGGGTAATGGTGATATTAATAAAATAGTGGTGATCATAGGTAATGGTGACACTGATAAGATAATGATAGTGCGATAGCTGTTGGGTAGTTGTGATATTTATTAGGTGATTATGATCGTAGTGAAATAGGTGTTGGGTAATGGTGACATTAATAAAGTAGTGGTGACCATGAGGAATGGTGACATTATTAAGGTAATAGGGGTCGTAGTGTAACGGTGGT
Source organism: Physella acuta (assembly GCF_028476545.2). Classification (NCBI taxonomy): domain Eukaryota; kingdom Metazoa; phylum Mollusca; class Gastropoda; family Physidae; genus Physella; species Physella acuta. Next base: position 45,917 of record NW_026732348.1, read on the forward strand.
GACACTGATAAGGTAATGGTAGTGCGCTGGCTGTTGGGGAATGGTGACATTGTTAAGTTAATAGTGATCCTAGTGAGACATAATTTGGGTAATGGTGATTGATAAAGTAATGGTTGATCTTAGTGAGAGAGATATTTGATAATGGTGACTTCATAATGCAGCGGCGGGAGTGGTGAGATGATGGTGACATTTATGTAATGATAGTGCGACAGTTGTTGGGTAGTTGTGATATTTATTAGGTATTTATGATCCTAGTAAGACAGATGTTGGGTAATCCTGACTGATAAAGTAATGGAGATCGTAGTGAGATAGATATTTGGTAATGGGGTGACTTTGATAACGCAGTAGTGAGATGATGGTAACATTGATTCACATTACTGTGGCAACATCAACATTTGACCAAAAAAACGTATATGCTACTTTTTTTCCTTCACGTAAATAAATTATTACGGGCTCAAATTATATCCTCCGTAATGAAGTAATTAAAGCCTTAATTAGATACGCTGGAGTTATGTTACCTGTCACGATATCCTATAGAGCAATGTCATAAATTTTTAATTTGAACGAGGATATTGTACTGCAGTGACAGGTAAGGAGATAGAATTTATGTTATGTGTGGAGCTGATGTATGTGTCCCCTCGGGTTATGAAGATAATAAGGACGATGGGGTCTTTACTATTCCAGCTACTTGTGTATGTATATTAATCTGTGTGGGGGAAGAGAAATATACAGAGAACATACCTGATATTCTTATTTATGTATGAGGTTTTAAAGATATAAGTGATTGATATTAGTACACATATGTATATATATACATAAATACATATACATGCATACATACATACATACATACATAGATGCATACATACATACATACATACATACATACATACATACATACATACATACATACATACATACATACATACATACATACATACATACATACATACATACATACATATATACAGACAGATATAGAGTTGGGGTTAGAGTTATGGTTAGAGTTGGGGTTAGAGTTGGGGTTAGAGTTAGGGTTAGAGTTTGGGATGGGATTACGGTTAAGAGTAATCATGAATATTACTAATGACATGTTCTAAATATTCCCTTTTCAGTAAAAAATCTAAAAGTACAAGTTTCTTCCTCTTTTTGAAAATCTTTTTTTTTTTGGGGTGGTCGGGGTAACTTTTTGACGGGGCTTATCTGGACAAAATCTGTTTTTTTTTCTATCGAAAACCAAAACGCTGGCAATAAAAAATAAACCGGGAGTGATCTCCCCTAAACTTTCTCGAATATTCTTATATAAAATAACAGGGGATGGGAACTCGGGCTATAGACATGATTTTTAATCCATTTTAAATACTTAAAGTTTTAAAAATAGAATAAAATCTCGTAGACAAATTAATTGCACACCAAGTGAACGCGAATAAAAAAGCGCATAATAGTGCGCAATATTATTAGTACTTTTAAAATTTACATTAGTTTTTTGAGAAATCGGAAGTAGCGTAAATAAGTACTTCCGGTCAACGAAAAATTCTCAAAATTTGACAGAAGGTAGAGAATTAGATCTTTTACTTACATATCAAATTTCATTTATCTATCTGAAATAGTACTCAAGTTATAGGCTTTTGAAAAATTCAAAGTAGAAAAAGTACCACTTCCGGTTATCCGAAATCGCTCAAAAGTTGATACGGATCTACGATTTTGATAAAATACTTATATATGAAATTTCATCAACCTAGCTGTAACGGTACTCAAGTTATCGTGTTTACACACGGACACACACACACACAGACACACAGACATACGGACAGAATTGCAAAGCCCAGTTTTTCAGACTGGAATACGCATAAAACCTTTTAATTTTGATAAATCTGGATTGATAATTTTTGCCCGATTAAAATAAGTCCTCTATACTTCGGATGTGATGAAGGACTGAGGTGTAATACGGTGAAAATAGTTAAAATTTCAAGTGATTTTTGTGCACGATTACAATACTTTCTCTATACTTCGTATATACGAGAAAGTAAAAAGGCAACCATGTTTTCCTTAAATATTTATCAAACGTGAAGTTAGAAACCCAAGGAAATAAAAAGCTTACAACTGGTTGATTAAATATTTCTCACCTATTGTTACGATCCTTGTCAAAACGCGGAGTTGAACCGATTTGTTTTCAACCCCTTGGGCAGCCAATCAGCTGGCTGTATGCGTGCGTCTCTGTGAGACGGGCCTCGTGATTGGTTGAATCGAATGATACGCGTGGCTGCCTTCAGAAATGTCGGCTGAGTCAAATCTATTGTGTAAGATGGGGGAGGGAGGGAGGGGGGGGGGGGGGGAGGTTATAATTTGTTCTAGTTTTTTGCCTTGGTGCCACTTCTGCACTGGTCTCATGTTGGCTATATAAAGGCTACATGGGCTAATACCTGGCTAAATCAAGCTATGTCTGGTTAATCTGGTTAATACAAGCTCCATCTGGCTAAATCAAGCAACGTTTGGCTAATTCAGGCTACATCTGGCTAAATCAAGATACTTCTTTCTAAAAAAAAAACTACCTCAATAGATCAAGCTACATCAAGCTAAATCAATCTACATCTGGTTAAATTAAGCTACTTTTTGTTAAATCATCAGGCTATATCTGGCTAAATTAAGCTACATCTATCTAAATCAGGTCTCCTCTAGCTAAATCAAGCGACATCTGAGTAAATCAGGCTTTATATGGCTAAATCAAGCTATACTTGGCTAAATCAGGTTACATCAGGCTAAATCAATATATATCTGGCTAAATTAAGCTATATTTGGCTAAACCAGGCTACACTTGGCTAAATCAGGCTAACATGGCAAAATTAAGCAACATCTGGATTAATGCACCTTAGTTAGGCTAAACCAAGCAAACTCACTCTAAAAAAAACTATACCTGGCTAAATTATTCTACACTTCGCTAAGCAGTCAACTGGTTAAAATAGGCTAAACTATGCTATAACAGAATCATCAGGTTACGTTGTGCAAAGCCGTGTCTGTAGTATGTAACGATGTAACGGCTGTTTAATTCTCGGTTAATTAGATCTATCGCCAGATATCAGGCTATAAAAACTGTTTATTATTAGGTGATGCGGGTGGAATGGGGGGAGAGCTGGGGGGGGGGGGGGTTGATGCAGTAGGCCAGAATATATCTGCTCTCATTATCTACAGATACACACATATACTTGCTCTATCAGGCCACTTCTGTACTTGTTTCACGTTGGATATATAAGGTTACATGGGATACACCTGGCTATATAAAGGCTTCATGGGATCTGGCTAAATCGGGCTACATTCGGCTAAAGCATGGTACAATTGGCTAAATTAGGTTACATCTAGCTAAATCAAGTGGCATCTGGCTAAATCAAGATACATCTGGCTGTATCTAACTACATTTGGCTAAATCTAACTACATTTGGCTAAATCAAGGCTACATCTGGCTAAATCAGTATATTATCTATACTGTTCTGCCCTATATTATCTATACTGTAGTGCCCCATAGTATGTATATTGCTTCCACATCTTACAAAGAGTTTCTTCCAGCCCCCCCCCCCCCCGAAAAAATTCTACCCCCCCCCCCCCCCCGAACGAAATGAAATTTATATAATTTATATAGAAAATATATACTTTTAACAGTGTCCGCCCCCCCCCCCCCCCCCCGAAAATTTCAAAAAGTCTGGAAGAAACACTGATCTTACATAAGCTTTTCCATACCTGAACTAGTTAATCTTCAGTTTCTATCTAGTGTCTATTCAGCCGTACCGAGGCAATCGCCCAGTACTTTTTCACACATTCGCAATCTTTTATTAATATAAATCGTTCCACAACACACATACTCTGATAAACATACCATTCATAACACATTTGTTTTAACTCATGCCGAGTACTCGTGAAGGCTGATTCGGCTCCGTAGAGTTATACCCCAAATAAGATTAGTATTGTTTTTTTTTATCTTAGCGAACTTAAATCAGCTGTACAGTTGGCTGTTGGTTACCATGGATACCCCGTGTGTTCAATATTTGCATTAAATTACACCTTCGCAAGAACTGTTTGGAGACAAAAAAATAATGTTAATTTTTTTTTTTTTAAATTCATTGACAGTCGTTCTCACTTTAACTCTCTAATGGAGAAAAATAAAATTTAAAAATGCCGTACTTTAAAGAGAAATTAAAACAGTGCGAATTAAAACGCCTCCCCCATTGTGCTAATGTCAAGGACTGTGAAGAATTTTTTTTTTTTTTTTTTTTTGGGCCTCGCTTCGATGTCTCAAGTAATCGGATGCCTGTCAGTCAAGGTATTGATCTATCGACCAGTATCTCGCAGGTTTTAAACTCTGTGGCTGTCACTCGTATATCTCCCTAGGTAATCCCTTTACATTCACACTTTAATTTATAGCAGTGCTTAGAAAAGTATTATACTAGCTGTTAAGCCCGTAGTGGTGGGGTTGGTAAAGTTCTTGGTTGCTTGATAGCTGGGGACAGCAACCCGTCTAGGAGAGACAACTCCAAAATGAAACAACTGCTGCCTTGTGATAGGGCTGGTAAGTAGGTCACCAACCAGTTCTACGGCTCAATAAAACCTGCATGAGCCATAGAACTGGTTGGTGACCTACTTACCAGCCCTATAGTTTTTGCTATGGAAGCAAATCCAAAAATAAAAGCAGGCTGAAATTCGGAGCCAAGTTAACAGTTGATACTTGATTGTTTTTGGAGGTCATGTCGTGAAACATTACAATCACGAAGGAAGAAGAAGATAAAGCCCGTCAGATGACAGCCAAAACAAAAACAAATTTTTGTGTATTACATTTGTGTTGTCCTAAGGACATAATTCATAGAAGTGATATGCTATGATCACATAATCAAATATTGTATCCACATTGAGTACTCTTGATTAAGTAGTAATATTGAAAAAAACACTTTGATTAATCTTAATAGTTTATGTTGAGTTACATACAGACTGACAAACTTAGCCAGAGATATTCATTGCTCTACAACACCTCTTTAATGGTGACAGCCTCAGCCCCAGCCCTTCCCCACCCCCACCCCCCTCTTCTTCATACACGAAATCCCGACCACCCTCATCCTAAAATATACTAACTCACTACGTCAAAGAACATAAATTTGTGAAACTGGTGTACATAACCTTCTTATTTTCATACGAATATAACTCCAACATTATTTTAATTAGAAAACAGCGCAATACTCACTAGGAATAATTTTATTAATTGGGAAACAATGAAAAAATATATTTTAAAAAAAACAACTTGTTATTAGAATTAGTAGGGTTGTGATATACTAAGTGTTTCAATTTCTTAAATTCCCTTTGGATTATATATATATATATATATATATATATATATATATATATATATATATATATATATATATATATATATATATATATATATATATATATATATATATATATATATATATATATATATATATATATATATATATGGAGAAGATATTATGAATGAGATGACGGCGTGGAGAAGATACATTTTCTGATGGTTCATCATATCAATTGTATAGATATAGATACGGCTGTCTTTAAGAGCATAATTGATATAAAACTTCCACAACACTCCCTAAATCAAAAAATTAATGAAGGCATTAAAGAGAAGGAAAAAATGAACTATTCGAAAAACATTTTCCTGTAATTTCCACCGCTTCACGAGGCGGGGTTCTCGTATCAACTTCTATTTGACCTGTCGTTACAATAAAAAAAATTAACATGCGCCTTTAATTAAATTAATTAGTGCTTTGATTGAGTTTTTTTTTAATCTGGCATAGTTGTGATTAAGCAGGTCTTGACTGGTGAATTGAGATATTAACATGTTTTACGGACACGATATAGAAACCCCCAAATCTGTCTTCGATAAATATTGTGATATGATTTTTCACGATATAGAAACCCCCAAATCAATCTTCGATAAATATTGTGATATGATTTTTTACGATATAGAAACCCCCAAATCAATCTTCGATAAATATTGTGATATGATTTTTTAAAGTCTTAATAGGGTTTTTAAGTCTCGGTCTCTCTCGCGTAAAATTCAAAGTCTCGTTAGCCAGAGAGAGATATATTTTCGAACTATATTCATTGTTGTAAACATGTTTCGCAATGATAACAAAATAATCATGGCGGCTATTTGTTTCTAGGCCTCGATTTAAGATTTTAAAATACCAAGAGTACCAAAAATGCAACAGTTATAAACATTTTACTTATAATAAAATCAAATTAAGTACCAGTACCAGCTTATTACTAATATTAATATTGTAACTAAGTTTCGGATAATTTGTTACTGATTCAAATAAATAATAACAAACTGAACGCTTCATTATTTTTTTTTAAATCACAATTTTACGTAGGCTATATTTTTCTTTAAGCTAGCCTACATCATGTAGTGTATTATTATCATTGTTTACGATTTTAAATAACATCAGTGGAATTAACGTTTCTATTTATTTTTACCGATTTAAATAAAAATACTCACATTTGGTTTGAAAAATACTATCTGGCAAGTATGAAAACGTGAAGTTGGTGACATACTTACAAGTCCTATAGTTGAGACACGAATATAAATTTTCATATCCTGCATAACGACGATCAGTTTTGACTACAGTTTATAGATACCGTCAATTCTGGTACAGCTACCGGCTTAAGTTAATCTATCTTCATAACATCACGTGCATACCATACCTGTGGGTTAACAGTGCACCTGTTATAAGATCTCTCGTATCGCTGGTAACGATACTTCAACTCGAATCCTAGCCCGTTTTCTTCTGGGGATTCGATTACATTATATATTAAGTTCGTACGCAAAGTAGACGTGTACGACTTGACTTTTTTTTAGGGAAGATGAAGTAAATTTATTCTAGAAAGTACTGCACTGCCTCGAGATTTAAGAGCGATTGTGTGGGCAGTACTAAATCCGGTTCCATTAAGTGTCCCCCTTTCTTGAAATCAGGTACCATCAAGAATTCGGTAAAGTCGGGGATAATTCGGTCCCCTCGGAAACCGAAAAGTCCTCACAGAAAAAGCGTGTTTGTGTGTGTGTCTGTCTGTCTGTGTATGAGTGTGTATACGTTAGAGACCTTGAATGGCACCTCATCTACTGGCTCTTGTACGAGATAGTTACCTCCCTGAACTCAACCCCAATAGAAACCTCTCTAACCCCCACCCCAACTCCATTCCCCTGACCTTCGACAATCGCTTAAGCAGCGCTCAAGACCAAGATAATTTCGAGTAAGGAAATATCCGGGGTAGCCACTTCCGGTGACTGGATATGAAGGACGTTTTTCGAAGGTCATTAGGTCAAGGTTTGGGTTTATTTAGGTGTAGATCTCAGAGCGCCAGGGTGCTATGGAATATTTGTAGGTGCTAATGTCTAGCTTACTTGAAAGGGAGAGGAGGGGGGGGGGGTTACAAATATTTTTTTTAAAAACTAACATTCATTTACATATAATTAGATAGATAGATAGATAGATAGATAGATAGATAGATAGATAGATAGATAGATAGATAGATAGATAGATAGATAGATAGATAGATAGATAGATAGATAGATAGATAGATAGATAGATAGATAGATAGATAGATAGATAGACAGACAGACAGACAGACAGACAGACAGACAGACAGACAGACAGACAGATACAGACAGACAGATACATACATACATACATACATACATACATACATACATACATACATACATACATACATACATACATACATACATACATACATACATACATACATACATACATACATACATACATACATACATAAGTAATGATATGATTAAATAAGAATCTGTACGTGTGCGATTTCAAGGGTCCCGTTGCCAGTAACCAATTATCGAGCACATGCTGGGCCGTCCCTCACCCGCCCCTATCCCCTCTTCTCCTCCCCCCCCCCCCCCCCCAAGTACTAATTACTGCCGACTAAATTTGGTCGTACCAGATGGCCCTAAGCGGTACCGTGCTGAAATAATGAGGCCCCCTCCATCGCATTAAATCTTCAGATGCCCGGTCTGAAGACTTATTAGAACTCCATTCTTTTCCTTCTCTTTCAAGTATCCTCTTTCTAATTTATACGGAGGGGGGGGGGGGTGAGAAATGTTGGAATTTTTTTTTTTTTTTTTTTTGCAATAATGAAGCTATGCTTCATTGTTACTGCCCATAATTGAATAGTGAAATTCTAGATTAAAACCTTTTTGTTTTTGTTATAACAAATTCTTGTTATACTTTTTATTAAATTAATTAAATACCGATTTTTTAAAAAAAATGTAAATTGTATTTTAATTATTACATTATCTTGTTATTTTTAAAATATTAAATTAGTGTTTTTAAATATGTTTCATCATCTCGAAAAGCTAAATATTGGTGGAAATTGGCTTTTATAAATGTTTGATTACAGAGGCATAACCGATAAAGGGTTAACTTTATAGGTGTTGGCAATATCGGGTATCGCAAGATGACGTCATTTGTGTTCAGGCAAATGTATCAGCTCACCCAGACTTATTCGCCCACCTAAATATATCAGCCTGCTTAAATTTATCACCCCCCCCTTTCATTGTATTACCCCACCCAAACGTATCAACCACCCCAAATTATCACCCTACCCCACATGTATTACCACATCTTAAATGCATCACCCCACCCCACACGTATCCCCCCCACCCCACATATATCACCCAACCCCTCATGTATTACCCCACCCCAAAATGTATCACCCAACCCCAAAAGTATCACCCCACCCCACACCAAATGTATTACCCCACCCCACATGTATTACCCCTACCCCAAATGTATCACCCACCCAAAAAATCACCCCACCCCAAATCTATCACCCCACCTCACATGTATCTTTGATACTTATATATTCTCGCAGGAAAGTTCTGCTAAACTCACAATTCCTCGTGATAAATCTTTTTTTAAAACAACCTTTGATATACAAATTTTTGAGAAACAGATATTACTGAAACAATGATTTGATTAAACAGAATTTAGCTAGGCCTAAACAGATTTGTTTTATAAAAACAACTAGATGTTCCAATAATAGATCTTCCTAAAATAGAGATTTCTGGAGTAGTTCTTTATAAAACTTCGCCTTTAATATACATCTCTTTGGTCAACAACAAAAATAGATCTTTGATATGGACATCTTTGATAAAGTGTTGTTTCATCAATATATATCAGATCTACAAAAAACAAATCTTCATAAGACAGATCTTTTAGGAAAGTTTTTTTTTCTGTAATTTATTTTTTAACGAATAGATTTTGTGGAGTGTGTTGTGAAAACCGATATAAACTTTGATTAATAAGAAAGTAAAAGTAATTTGCTCGTTGGCATTAGAAAAACTGGAATAAAAGACGGAAAATAGCAAATACATCGAATAAGATTGTTGGTTAAGCAAGGGTGGTATGTTGATAAGGGCTGAACTATTTACTGAGTACTGGGTACAATGATTAGACTAGTACTTGGCAAATCATGGGCGATATGTTGATATGGGTTGAACTACTTAGCGAGTACAGAGTACCACCAGAGTTTCTTTCAGACATTTTTCTCAGGTAGCTGAAGTGTGGGTGGGAGGGGTGGCTTAAAACTTTCCCGAGTGGGGAGAGGTGAAGTTAAATAATATATTTCCTATATACATTTAATGTTTCTAATTTCTTGAAAAAATAAACCGGGAGTGATCTCCCCTAAACTTTCTCGAATATTCTTATACGAGAAAAATGGCCCGTTGAGGAAGGATACACCGGGCGCTAGGTTGATAGTGCTGTCTATTTTCTCTAAACTAAAACCACCCCATCCCCCCCACACACCCTCACCCCCCCCCCCACCCTCACCCCCCCCACCCCCACATCCCCCACACACCAACACCCCCCACCCTCACCCCCCACCATCACCCCCCACCCCCACACCCCCCCACACACCAACACCCCCCACCATCACCCCCCCACCCACACCCCCACACCCCCCCCACACACACACCCACACACCAACACCCCCCAAAAAAACATGTCTACCGTCCCATTCAACGAAATATAATTATATACTTTTTCCAGTGTCCGCCCCCTCCCCGAAAATTCTAGCCCCGCCCCCGAAAATTTCAAGGACCCCCACCCCTCTCCGGGTAGGAAAAAGTCTGAAAGAAACACTGGTGTCGCGCTTAGCCACTACCTGAAGAATTGCATTAAAGAAATTGCAAGAAAACCACTTTTTAGATTAGACACATTAATTAGGCGGTAATTTTATTATAGAGTATCGATGAGGAAATTTCTTTTGAGTTTGGGAGGGGGGGGGGGGGGCTCAGACGTTCTTACGCGGGGGGTGGGGCTTCGCCCCTACTCGAAGAATTGTATGCAAGAAACTCTTCACGCAAACCATTTAGATTAGACAAAATTTCCTTTTTATTCAATGTTTACGCGATAATCAATGACGTCATTATATTACTGTGTGCACTTTTCCGCCTTGAGATTATTTTCAACTCTATGCTAAATGTGTCGACGTCATACTTCGTTTTTCGAAATACTATGCATGTTTTTAATTTCCTTGTGTTTTCTCTAGAGCGTTCTTGTCAGACAGAGCGTTCTTGTCAGACAGAGCGTTCTTGTCAGACAGACAGCGAAACTATTAGTATTGATGAAACAACAGGGGATGGCAACTCGGGATATAGACATGATTTTAAAACCATTTTAAATACTTAAAACTTTTTAAAATAGAACAAAATCTCGTAGAAAAAAAATTGCACACCAAGTGAACGTCAAATAAAATGTGCATAATAGTGCGGGATATTATTAGACATTAGTACTTAATAAATTCACATGCGTTTTTTGAGAAATCGGAAATAGCAAAAATTACTTCCGGTCAGCGGAAATTACTCAAAATTTGAAAGAAAGCAAAGAATTAGATATTTTACTTACATGTGAAATTTCATTGATCTATCTGAAATAGTACTCAAGTTATAGGTATGATACGGATCTACGATTTCGATATAATACTTATATATGAAATTTCATCAACCTAGCTGTAACTGTACTCAAGTTACACACACACAGACACAGACATACGGACAAGATTGCAAAACTATGTTTTTCCGACTCAGGGAGCTGTAAAACGTCAAGATTTGCAAAAAAACTCGATTTTTTTCCACGATTACAAGACTTTTTCTATACTTTCTATATACCAGAAAGAAAAAAAAGGTGGGGGGGGGGGGGGTGGAGTGCTCTGAGAATAGGGATGGGGTGGGGGCGGAGGGAATGGAGACATGCCTAAAAAACACTGAGCACCACGCGGATGCCAGTACTCCTAATGGGTTGTTGGTGGGCTGTTGTTTTTTTTTTAACCACAGCCGGAACAAAAATATAAAAAAAACAAGTTATAACGACCTCTATTTAAGGAAAGCGTGTTGCGACTATGAGCATCTATTACACCGCGCACCGGAAGTTATTACATTTTTTTTTCAAATAAATGTTGTTGTTTTTTTGCTCAGTGCCTCCGGGTCTTGGTGACGTCACGTGGATTAACCCCCCGGGCGTCTAAGTTGACCTTGGTGTACGTCAGATCTGCACGCCAACATCGCATTAGCTGCACGTCCATATCAGTGCGGTGCTAGTATTACACTAAGACGCAGGAGGGTGGGGAGGGGGGCGAAGGTTGTTATGACGAGTTTGTCTGTCATCTCCCCTTAATCCGGGTCTATATCACAGACCTCATTGTGTGTTGGATACAGCCCCGTTGAAGCTGGTTTACAAATCATGAAAAAAAAATATTATTTTTTTAAATTCAAAATCCATATCAATCCTGAGATTTATTTCAGAAAATTGGGAATATTTCATGCGGTTTTTTATTTTTACTCCTTAAACCCCAGTTCAAGTTTTCCGCGTATAAAAAAATAAATCTCGTCAAAAATTCAAAAATTCTAAACCTTTTTTTTTTTTAATTTTATTTCGTGAAATGAGCAATTTCTAAATTCCATGTATGCAAATTTTAGTTTTCTTTTTGCTCTTTTTCATAAATGCAAATTTTAGTTTTCTTTTTGCTCTAGTTATCATTTTCTGTTACTATTTTTTTTTTCTATAGCCTGTTTTTTATTTATTACTGTTTTTTTTTTTATTTCTATAGCCTGTTTTTTTTTTAAATTATCTTTTCTCTGCGTTTCTTTACGAGGTATTTCTAATGAATTCTTTTTCTTTAAATAGCGTGAAACAATTGCTTTCATTCTTACAAGGTAGTAGATCACATCCTGCCCACCCATAAAGTGTCAGGGGATTTGGTGGGGGAGGAGGGGGGGAAATAGGAAAAGGAATCTGTTCCCGTATAACGCACACTAACTCATATTCACCGTCACAAATTGTTTTACTTTCGATTTTAACAAAATGAAAAACAAATATGGCGATTAATAAAACATGTAGCCCCCAAAGTGGTATAACCAATTCAATACTTAAACTTAAACCCTAGCTCTTCCCCTGATATTTACCCAAGTCCTAACTCTATTAGTATGTCCTAACCATAACAACGTTTTGGTCGGATACTAAAGCGTGCGACTGCTAACCCGAAAGTCTAGAGTTCGGGTACCTGGGTAGAGTCCAGAGGACGCCCCTGAGTCTCCTCAGCTCTGATAGGTACCCGATAGGGATAATAAAGCCGACTGGACATAGTGCTGTTTTCATTATCCCTTCTTGCCGAGGTCGCAGAAACAGGTGAAATCTACTTCACCTGCGCCCATGGACCATCGGGCTTGAAACGGTAACTTTTACCTACCTAAGCTTTAAGAGTAAAATTAGACTTGACAATACCAAATAGTTTCTTTTTTTTTTTTTGTAAACATTTTTTTTTCTTTCAGACTTTTTTCTACGGGAGGGGGGTAAAGTATATATTTTCTATATGCCTCCCCCTCGAAGAGATATAAGAAAGAAACACTTTTTGATCTATAGTGCAGCTATAAACGTGTAAACTTCAGCAATAATTTAACAGAACAGGAAGCTATTTCTGCCCTATGGCTGCATAATATGACAAGCGACTCCCCCCACCCTCCAACCCCCCACTCCCCCCAACCTGACCCCGACGAGTCAGAAGAAATTTCCCTTCACCCCGTCACATTTGTGTCGGCAGCGCCCCAAGGCCGACTCCATTAACTTCCTGTCACCGGCCGAAAGTACACACATTTTGATGACGTCAGTTTTCTCATTTGTCATCGAATCCCGGGCGTTTCGTAATTGCTTTAGTTTCCTTTAGTACCCGATAATCCCGCCCCATAATTTCTGCTTTCAATTTTTTTTCCTTGAATAAAATTGATTTGATTCGGGGTTGTTTTTTTTTTTTTTTTAATTTCAATTTCAGCTTGGAGATCGGAGGTAATAGGCAATTATTTCAGAAGAAGTTTGAGATAGTGCGAAGTAATTAAGGAAGAGGAAACTAAATTTGGGATAGATCAAAGTATGTGGGGCAGAGTGAGGATAGTTGGGGATAGAGCAGGGATGTTGTTGGTTAGATGGGATTACAAATACAAAAATTGGATTAGGCTTTGGGATTTTGTTTTTAAAACGACGAGTTATAGTTCGGTTGGTGAGGATACAATCGTCGACTTTCGTGGGATTGTCTAAAGAAGTTAGGATTAAAATAATAGTTGTGCTAATATCAAACGAAGTAAAGGTTAGTAAAATAGTTGTGTAAACAGCTAAAAAAACTGAAGGTTAGGAAAATAGTTGTGTGAATATCTAACGAAATTAAGGTTTGAAAAAACCTGGGGGGGGGGGGAAAGATTGGTGGGAGGGGGGTTGGGGGATATCGTACTGCTCCCATTTAACACATACGTTATAACAGTCATATACATAAACACTAGTTAATACATACATTGTGATAACAAACATATACCTCAAACCCTAGTTCACACAGTAATACACACGCTTTGAGACAAGTTTAGTTACCGCCTGCTTCTAGAAAGAGATGTATTATTTTTTTTGCGTTCTTGGCGCACTACGTTATCCGTTAAAAAAATTTAATAGTTTAAAACGGAAAATTAAACTGTAAAATAATTAACTCTAATTTCCTCGTTTGCATTTTAACTATTTTGCTTTTTTTTTTCTAAATGCCTCAATTAGCCTTTCGTCATTAGTCACGGTTGATTAAGCAATCCCCGCCCCACCCCACTCCCCTATCTACCTATGACCTGTCTCATGGTAATCGTATACCTGCGCGTCATGACAAAGCTGAAATCTAATTATAGGTCCAGCTGTTTCGGCTACTTGCGAAATGTAAACAAACCACTTGTGGAACCCGTATGACTCAGTTGTTGGTTTAACCAACCCCAGCTGTGGAGCATTGTACGTTTGTTTCTGTAAACTCTTTCCGCCCCTCCCCCCCCCCCCCCCCTCCCTAGTGCTTTGCACAGAAATTTAAATAATTCGATAAAGCCGATGTAGGTTTCTCTTCTTTTTCACTTTCTCGCATACAGAGTATAGAGGAAGTATTGAAATTGTGCACAAAAATCACATGACATTTTGACAGTTTTCACCTTTTTACTTTCTCGTATATACGAAGTATAGAGAAAGTCTTGTAATCGGGCAAAAAAAAATCGAGATTTTTACAAATCTCGACGTTTTACACCTCACTGATACGGAAAAACATAATTTTGCAATCTTGTCCGTATGTCTGTGTGTGTCTGTCTGTCTGTGTGTGTGTGTGTGTGTGTCCGTGTGTAAACACGATAACTTGAGTACCGTTACAGCTAGGTTGATGAAATTTAATATATAAGTATTTTATCAAAATCGTAGATCCATATCAACTTTTGAGCGATTTCCGATAACCGGAAGTGGTACTTTTCCTACTTTGAATTTTTCAAAAGCCTATAACTTGAGTACTATTTCAGATAGATTAATGAAATTTCACTTGTTAGTAAAAGATCTAATTCTCTACCTTCTGTTAATATTTGAGTAATTTCCGTTGACCGGAAATAGTAATTTACGCTACTTCCGATTTCTCAAAAAACTAATGTAAATTTTAAAAGTACTAATAATATTGCGCACTATTATGCGCTTTTTTATTTGGCGTTCACTTGGTGTGCAATTAATTTGTCTACGAGATTTTATTCTATTTTTAAAACTTTAAGTATTTAAAATGGATTAAAAATCATGTCTATAGCCAGAGTTCCCATCCCCTGTTATTTTATATAAGAATAATCGAGAAAGTTTAGGGGAGATCACTCCCGGTTTATTTGCTTCTCATTACTTCAATATATACGGAGTATAAGGGACTTATTTTAATCGGGCAAAAAATCTAAATTAATGCAGATGTATCAAAATATTGGCATTTTACACGTAATCGAGTCGGAAAAACTGGACTTTGCAATTCTGTCCCTGTGTGTGTATGTCTGTATGTGACACGATAACTTGAGTACCGTTACAGCCAGGTTGATGAAATTTATATATAAGTATTATATCAAATGTGTAGTTCTGTTTCACCTTTTTAGCGATTTCCGATAACCGGAAGAGGAACTTATTCTACTTTTGGTTTTTCAAAAGCCTATAATTTGAGTACTGTTTAAGATAGATAGATGACATTTCAAATATAAGTAAAATATCTAATCCTCTGTCTTCTTTCAATTTTTTAGTAATTTCCGTTTACCGGAAGTAGTACTTTACACTATTTCCGATTTCTCAAAAAGTTATAAAGTTATTCCGCACTATTATACACACATTGTTTGCTGTTCATCTGACGCGCAATTATTTGTTTTACCATATTCTATTCTATTTTTAAGTTTAAATATTTAAAAAATTGTTTAAAAATCATGACTATATCCCGAGTTCCCATCCCCCGTAGTAATATAAGTAAATTCGAGAAAGTTTAGGGGAGTTCACTCCCGCTTTATTACTTTCTCGTATACGAAGCATAGAGGAAGTATTGTAATCGTGCAAAAAATCGAAATCGCGATTTTCACAAATCTCGACCTTTTACAATTCCGTGAGTCGGAAAAGATTTACAATTTTGTCCGTATGTCTGTGTAAGTATGTGTGTGTGTGTGTATGAAAACACGATAACTTGAGTACTGTTACAGCTAGGTTGATGAAATTTCATATATATAAGTACTATATCAGAGTTGTAGTTCTGTTTCAACGTTACAGCTATTTCCGGTAACCGGAAGTGAAACTTGTTCTACTTTTGGTTTTTCAAAAGCCTACAAAGTGAGTACTGTTTCACGAAGATATACGAAATTTTACATATAAGTAAAAGATCTAATTCTCTGCCTCATTTCAAATTTTGAATAATTTCCGTTGACCGTAAGTAGTACTCTACACTATTTCCAATTTCTTAAAAAAAAACGCATGTGAATTTAAAAAGTACAAGTTTTCCGCGCTATTACACATATACTGCTAGCCGTTTACAGGGCGCGCAATTCTTTTTTCTACGAGATTCTTATCTATTTTTAATAAAACGAGAGTGATCTCCCCTAAACTTTCTCGAATAGTCTTACATAACACTACGGGGATGGCAACTCGGGATATAGAAATGATTTTTAATCGTTAGGGAAAGTATAGTCTGCTGTGCATAGTGCCGAACGCACTGTCACTTTATCAGCAGAGACTGTAGGCAGGGGTCGTGTGGTAACATACCTTCGAACCTGACGGACCTTGGAGCAGAGGAAGTAGAGTGCACCTGTTTATTTTACCTCGACAGAGACAGGGAAAGCTTTGTCAGCTCTGTGCCCAGCCGCCTTTACTTTCACTAACATACGCCAGGTACCCGTTAGGGCTGGGTGGACTCAGGGACGTGCTATGACTCTAGCTAGGGATCTGAACTCAAGACCGTTGGGTTAACAGTCGAACGCTCTATGAGACCTAACCTGAAGGCAACCAAATCTTTTAACCTTTGCGCGTAACGATCTGTCGGACTACTTTTTCAAGGGACTTCTTTTTCGTCCGTTTTTAAACATTGGATAACCTAACCCGGATAGTTTTGGATAGTTTTGCGATTGTTAAAAGTTCTGGGCAAATGTTTTGCTAGCTCCTTCTCTAACCCGGTCTACCATTAGCAAACACAATTTATAATTTCACAGCAAGTTATTTCACATTTTAAAATAAACTGAAGATTAACATCAATTTCCTCAAGCAGAATTACGTAATTGTGCATTATTTTATAAATTATTATTATTTATTTTCCTTTTTTTTTCTAATTCAAGTTTAAAAGGACAGAAAATATCCTTTTCTCAAACATTTAGTAAAAAAAAACTTAATTTTTTTACGATCTGGAATTATTTTTTTTAAAATATATGTTTTATATATGTTTTAAAATATATGTTTCTACCTCATCGTACAACTCGTGTATGCATCACTCCACTTTCTTGTAATAGCTCATACACATATAACCAGCGCTTAAATCACATTCAATAAACAGAAAAATAGTTCAACATGTATATGATTCGATCGTTACCAACATAGATTATTAAAACCTACCTACTTCGTTTTTATAAATTTTCTCCAGAGAATGATCACTTACAAAATTACTCCGCTTTCTAAGCTAATCCTTGTTTTGAATTTTCTGAAAACAATTTATAGCAAAACTTTTTCCCATTTTGACGAATCAAAAAAGAATTTGACACATATTGTTACTCTTGACAGTAAAGAAATTATTTTTTACCAGTTTTAAAATTGAAAATGCAACAGCTCTTAGACGAAATCGTTACTCCATTTTAAGAATCGATTCCGACAAACCTTATTGAAATAAATACGATACAAAGTTATATAAAGTAGAAAAACATGCTCAAGAAAATTAAATTCTTTGTAAAAAAAAAGACGTTATTATAAAAATTAACCTTTTATGAACTAGGTAGATCTACAATTTTGTAAACAACGTCTCCACAAATTCCAAAGTTAAATGCTTTGAATGTCCGCACAAACGCGGTTAGAATAATTTTCACATAAATCTACGCGCTCTGTTGTCGGCGAGTTATCTCCCATTTTTTTTCTTTCTATGCGCTTTACCACCAGTGACAGCGGCAACTAACCCACGACAATGTTCCCTGGTCGCCACGGCGTCGTGTGCGCGCGCGCGCCGTTCGCGTGAGTGGATCGCGCGAGCTCACAGTTGAAAGGAGAAAGTCTGGTCGTTTTGTTTTCATGTCCATTTGTACCCTCGCTCTTCGTGAACAGCTGGGAGTTGAGACATCTTTCTTTTTACACCCCCCCCCCACATGTGACAACCACCTTACCAATTTACAATAATATGACACCATCTTTACTAGTTTACGTTAATGCGACATCCCCTTTGCCACCTTTCAATAATGTGACAATACCGTTCATACTATTTCACATTAATACCAAATTATCCTTCTAACTGCACGGGAAGGCGCGGCCTAGCGGTAGTGCACTCGACTGCTAACCCAAAAGCTTCGAGTTCGTATCCAAGTTCGAGTCAGTAGAACGACCCTGAGTCCACCTCCCTAACTCTAGAGCTAACCACATTATCCCTTCATATGCAGAGGTCACAGAAACAGGTGAACACTTCACTTTGCCCCATATACATTTAGTTTCGAAAAGGGGAAACTTTTTTTTTTACTTCTTACTACATTACAGTAGACCGTCCTTGAGTCCACCCAACTCAGATGGGTACCTAACTCATGTTAGGGAAAGTAAAGGCGGCTGGGCATAGTTCTGACCACACTATCTCTTCATATTCCGAGGTCACAGAAACAAGTGAACTCTACTTCACTTGCCCTATAGACCGTCAGGTTCGAAAAGAGAACTTTACTTTTACTTACATTACATTAATGTTGCATCATACGCCATACCACGTTACATGACGCGATACCCACCTTTTTACCACCTCTCATCTCTTTGTAGCCTCCCTCCCCACTACTCACAAAATTCGTGTTACCACACCTATCCTTAGATACGACACCATCCTTTTACCCACCTCCCTGCTCCTACTCTCTAAACGATGATATCCACTTTATCACCCCAACAAACCCCTCTCCCACCCAACCCTACCCTACAAACGATATCCACTTGATACCCTCTCTCTTATCCTAAACCACCAAACGCCCCTATGCTACAAACGATACCCACTCTATAACCCCCTTCATCTAGGCCACACAATCCAAACAGCACCTCGTCCTCCTCACTACCCAAATCCTAACCTACAAACTGTTCCAACTTTATCTCCTCCTCCCCTAACCTTTATCACCCCAACACCCCTATCTACCCAACCCTAACCTACAAACTGTTCCAACTTTATCACCCCCAACACCCCCCCCCCCCCACACACACACACCCAACCCTAACCCTACAAACGATTCCCCTTTATTACCCCCTCCCCTAACCTTTTAACACCCCCTCCTCCCCCCCCCCCCCCACCCCCCGCACAACCCTACACTACAAACGATTCCCACTTTATTTCCACCTTCGCATAGCCTTAATCACCCAACAACCGCCCCCCCCCCCCCCTTTTAACCTACCCCCCCCCCCTAAACTCATAGGATACCCACTTTATTACCCTCTTCCCTAGCCTTTATTACCCCAACTACCCCTCCCCCTAACCCAACCGCCCCTCTCCCCCCCTAACCCAACCGCCCCTCTCCCCCCCTAACCCAACCGCCCCTCCCCCTAACCCAACCGCCCCTCCCCCTAACCCATAGGATACCTACCTTATTTCCCCCTCCCCTAACCTTTAACAACCCACAAAAACCTCCTCCCCAACGATGCCCTCCTTGTTACACCCCCCCCCCCAACCCACCCCACCCTTAAACCCCAAAACCTACCAAACCCACATCCCCTCAGCACTAGTCCACCCACCCCGGACCACTGTTATGAAATGTTAAATTACAAGAGTATCGCCTTCCCATATACTCTTTCATTACATCGGACACAAGACTTAACGAGTCCCTCCCAGGGACTCTCCTGTCCAATCGATAACATTTATGTATCGTCTGTCATTTCATCTGATTTAAGGCGTAAAGATTCTTGCACTATATCAGCGGCCGATTTCATCCATCAGAGTTTACAGTAGTTTGTCATTATATTTGAATTACGGCAAAAAAAATGTAATATTTTATGCGTTGGTATTTCTATACTGGAATCAGCGTTTCGTTGTATTTTTATTCTAAGCGCGAGTAATTTCGCTTTGTCTAGACGGTTATTGCTTTTATAGTGCGAGATATCTAAATTTAGAGTGACCAACGGATTTAGTAAGAATGATAGAGCACGGTATTGCTAACAGGAGCTAGACGGTCGAATACGTTGATCGGTTTTTTTTTTTTTTTTTTTTTTTTTGGGGGGGGGGGGGCTGAACACGGCGCTGAACACACAACCTCATCATTAACTCTGTGTCACATAAAACACAGGAACTCTACTTCATCTACTAAATGAAGGGGTATTAAAATGTTAAAAGTTATAAATAAGTTTCGTTGCTCGTAAATAATCACTATGTTTTTTTTTGTGATTTTTTTTAATCGATTTATTATTAAGTTATTTGATTCAGCTAGAAAGAAGTTGAAATTGTATTGAGGCTTCTGATCGTATGTACCATTGGTTTTTAAATTTTACTCCAAAAAACAAAAAGACATTTATGTCATTAGTCAGTTAACATATATGTCACTACCGGCTGACCCAAGTGCCTTGTATGTCATTAGCTGTTGATCTGTTCACGTGCATTTCAAAAGACATTTGACATTTATGTCACTTGTCATTTGAAATGGATGTCACCATTTATTGACTCATTACTGTCACCAGGCACTCAACATGTAGGTCGTTCGCCGTATGACATATATTTCACTAGAAACTTGTCATGTATGTCATTCTTTACACACAGTGACATCTATGTCTAGCAACCTCGCATTTCTGCCACAAGCTTGTGACATGTATGTTACGAGCCAGCTAAATCTGTGACATTTTTGTGATATCTTTCACTGGCCATATGACATCTATGTCACTTATGCGGTATATGTCATTGGCCATAAAACATCTATCACTTATGCGATATTTTTCACTTGTCATATGTCATCTACATCACTTATGTGATATCTTTCACTGGCTATATGACATCTATGTCACTTATGTGATATCTTTCACTAGCCATATGACATCTATGTCACTTAAATGCGATATCTTTCTCTGGCCATTTGACATCTATGACACTTGTGTGATATCTTTCTCTGGCCATTTGACATCTATGACACTTGTGTGATATCTTTCACTGGCCAGTTGACATCTATGACACCAGCCACTTGACAGTTATGTCACCAGCCTCTAACCTACCTGCCCTCGAGTACAAAAAACCCTCACGGAAACTTATTGATTTTTCTCCTTGATTGAACTCCACCGATGCGAACCTTTGATTACAAAACACACGTCATGCCCGACGTCTTATTAACAGGTTTCTTCGATTATTTGCTGTTTTTTTTTACCCTTGCTTTAGTGCAGCTAGCTGGAAGTACAGGTACATTACCTTCATATCCACGAGCACCTGTATACTGTATTAGTGCAGCTGCTAACACTACATGTACATTTACCTTTATATGCACCTGCTTTTCTCAGAAAAATGCGTGATCGGAAAACAGCGCAACGGAAATAATGCGCAAGCAGAAAATTGCGCAAACACAAACTAATTATACTAATACACTTTAATTTTGTCATATTTCGTGTAAATATGTTTTATTATGCTAAATTGTACATTAAGTCACTCTTTATTAAGAAAACAAAAATGCCCTTGAGCTCATTTTTTAGCGCAGTTTTCCGATGCACATTTTTCCGTTGCGCATCTTTTCCGGTCACTTCCCATCCCCCAGTCCCCCACGTGCCCTTGATACAGTATGTTGTATTAGTACAGCCAACTAGCACTTCATCCTGCTTTTCTTTCTGGATTTGCTTCCATAACCTTTGTCCACCAAAGAATAAACTACAAGGCAGCGCGGTTGTTTTTATTTTGGAGTTGTCTTTCCTAGATGGGTTGCTGTCCCCAGTTATCAAGCTTCATCTTCCCGGGGTTTCGAACTCGGGAGTTTTCCGATTAGGTACCACGACCTTTACCAACCCGACCACCCCTAATGATTTCCTAAAACATCTAACCCCACCCACCCCTTCCGTCTCACCTGCATTTAGCCACCCACGCATCATCACATGCTTTAATCTGAACCTGGATGAACTGTTATTTTTACCATCTTCTCGACAAGCACATGTTATTTATCCCTTTTTTTACCTCCCTTATATAAACCAATACATAAAAATAAAAAAATTATCGCCCCTGTCTGGCTCACATCTTGTATCAGCCTGGGAGGTGGGGGGGGGGGGGGGGATAGGGTGCGCAGCTTTGTCGTAAGCCCGATCATGTAAAAACAATATTGATTGACACTTTGAGAAAACAGAATGCCTTGTTGAAACTGCTAACATGTATGAGTTAGCTCAAGTAATGTCTTAGTTCTGTTGTGTGTTTTTGTTTATATATATATAATATATAATATATATATATAATATAAATCATCTTTGGCAAAGAGTCTTTAGAGAATAGAAATATAGTCTGATGAAAAAAGAAGCTAATCAAAATGGAAGTTTTGGAAAAGATCAAGTAAGGCATTAATCAAGCTGAACTTGAATTTTTTTAGGAAAAGATCAAGTTTGACTCGATTGTAGATAAACTGAGGTGTATACTGATAAACTTGATATTTTAGGAAATATCGAGTTTGACATGCATACTGATAAAGTTCATGTTAAATATCAGTCAAGCTTGTCTTGCATACTTATAAACTTGACGTTTTAGGAATCAACGTTAGTTATGCAGTATTGTTTTAGTTTTTAAAATAAGCTGAACAATGTCGACAAAGAAACTTGATGTTTTAGTTTTTAAAATAAGCTGTGCTATGTCGCCAATGAAACTTGATGTTTTAGTTTTTAAAATAAGCTGTGCTATGTCGCCAATGAAACTTGATGTTTTAGTTTTTAAAATAAGCTGTGCTATGTTGCCAATGAAACTTGATGTTTTAGTTGTTAAAATAAGCTGTGCTATGTCGCCAATGAAACTTGATGTTTTCGATTTTAAAAAGCTGTGCTATGTCGCCAATGAAACAGGGTGTTAACTAAAAGGGGTCTGAGATAGACACAAAAATTCACTTGATGTATCAAAAACGACTAGCTATTACCTGAAGCAAAAGCGGGTTTGACATACAGGTAGATAAAAGTTAACATTTTAGAGGGGGGGGAGCTAGAAAATGAACTGAGATTTTGAAAAACGTATATATTTAGCACAAAAATCCTGATGTATTGTGTATATTTTTATACACATAATACATCACAATTTAAGAACGAAATAAACTTGGGGTAAAAAATAAAAACCAACCTGAACAACCGGGGTCATTGATTTGCAGCTTGAGTATGACGTCATAAGCAGTTAACAGCAGGCCACCCCTTCTGTTGCTGTAGTTTTTTGCCCCCCTTCTTGTCTCATCGAATTACTTCAGCCTTTGACTCAAACTAAAGCAGAAAAAAAAAACTCAATCAAGAAGGTTGGGTACGTCACTCTCTGCCCTCACCCGAAATCATTAATTTCACTTCAAGAAGTCTGCTCAAACGAAAATGTGTATTTTATGCGTAATTAATCCTTTAACTTTAATTAGAAAGTTGTTTGTTTTGTTTTTTAAAGATGTGTTATATACAACATAAAGTGTGTTTTTTTTTTTTGTTTTTGTTGTAAAATATTTGTAAAAAAATATGTTTGTTTATCAACCTAATTTAATTAAGCATTTTTATGTATAGTTCACTGACTTTGGGATTATCCCGTTGCTAAGTATAATTAACTTTGTTTTTCTATTTGGCTATGTTTCAATATTTCTTCTCAAGGTACAGTTATTAGTCAATATATTTGAACTTTGTGTCGGTTTTTTTTCTTTCTATTTTCTTGTTTGATACATTGGCTATTACTTTTAGTATAGGTCATTGTTTATAATAGTTATATTCTTTTTTTACCTGCTTTCAAACTTACAAGTTGTTTTGTTTTTTTTTTTGTTGTTTTTTTTTTAGTTTTTTAGTTCGAACTGTTTCATTTTAAAATCCCACAATTTAAGGTCCAACGCGAGACAATTTTAGTTCTAGCATCGCAAAATTTTAGGTCTAACATCTCATAATTTTAGATCTAACATAGCACAATTTTAGGTCTAACATCATACAATTTTTGGTCAAACATCACACAATCTTAGGTCTAACATCACACAATTTTAGGTATAACATTACACAAATTTAGACCAAACATCGCACAATTTTAGGTCTAACATCGCAGAATTTTAGATCTAACATTATACAATTTTGGGTATAACATCGCACAAAATTACGTCAAACACAACACACTTTCTGAAAATCTAGATATTGTGTATTTTTTCAGAAATCCAAACGTGAATATTATTTTAATAAGGACATGTCCATCTAATATAAAGAATTTCATTAACCTTGATTAACACACACCAATTAATTAATCGCCCCCAGGCTGTGCGTCGGTAATTAATTAAGCGGCTTATTTTTTTATTTTATTTTTAATATGCTTTAATTTAGATGTCGTTTTGTTCTGGTGTTTAAATTAAAACGTAATGATGTTTTAATCTTTTAATAACGCATATCTAAATACTAAATTAAGATTGATGGTGTGAAAAATAAAGGGGTTCTTTTGTAAGTTTTAGCGTATTTAATCCATGTCTTTATGTTTATTGGAGAGAGTTGTTTTTTGTTTTAAAAACGTGTGCAATGGAGGGGTGATAGGTCCATCTTAATGTATTTGTGTGGAGGGAGGGGGGTGATTATATTTTTCTGTACAAGGAAGTGTGGTGGTTCCATTTTTCTGTGTGTGGGGGGGGGGGGGGGGTTGGTTTCATTTTAAGATGTGTATGTGATAGGTTCCATCTTAATGTGTGTGGTGGGTGGTTTCATTTTGTGTGGTGGAGGGGGGGGGGGGTTGGTTCCATCTTACTACGTGTATGTGATAGGTTCCATCTTAATGTGTTTGTGGGGGTCCATTTTGTGTGTTTGGGGTGGGGAGTTGGTTTCATCTTAATATGTGTGTGGGGGGTGGTTCCATTTTTGTATGGTGGGGGTGCTTCAATCTTACTGCGGTAGGTTCCATCTTAATATCTGTGGGGGTAGCGGTTGGTTCTATCTTTCTGTATGTGTTGGGGATGGGTTCCAACGTTTACTGTGGGGTTGGGGGGGGGGGGGAGGTATGAAGTATTTATAGACCAAGTCGAGAAGCAGGAACTGAATATGCTGTAGGGATCGGCGTGGTCGATTCGGTAAAGCTCATGCTTGCTAAACCGAAAAGTCTCGAGTTCGAACCCTCGGGCAGATGATGCTCGTTAGTTGGGGACAGCCATTCTTCTAGGAGAGACAACTCCAAAATCGAAACAACTGCTGCCTTGTAGTTTGTTCTTGGTTGGACATAGGCAATGGAAGCAAAGCCAAAAAGAAAAGCAGGCCTCAATGGCGCACATCCAGTTGACACGTATACTTAATTGTGTTGGAGGGGATCCCTTCCAACACTAAAATTAAGAAAGAAGAAGAAAAACATGTAGTCCCTTTCTGTGCTGAGGTCGTAATAACAGGTTAACTCTACTTCATCTGCGCTATCGACCACCAGCTATGAAAATGGAATGCTACTATTTAAAGCCCATACTTTTAGGGTTGTTGTTTGTGTTTTATTTAGTCTGCCCCGCTCATGTGTTTATGTTGAATGTTCGCTGTGTTGTGAAGACGAAGTAGAGTCCAACTGTTTCTGTCATAACGGATTACAAACGAGCTGTGTTTTCTGCTTTTGTACAAAGCAGATCCCGTTCGTTGCCAGGTACCAATTACTGCTGAATTAACTCAGCAGGACATCGTTTCGAAACTGCATTCTTGCTCTCAAGGGCCCGTTTATTTCTCAACTAGCAAAAAAAAGTTGTTTTTGCAGTTGTTGTTGTTGTTGTTGGGTTGTTTTTGTTGTTGTTGTATTGTTTGTTTGTTTTTGCCAATACAAAACACATTTGGGAAACATTTTCTCCATCTCCGAGTTTTATCAATATTCTCAGCGGGACTCAAAAATCTATTCTTTAGAAAAATTATCCTGAAGCCTATCCTTCCTAGGGGGGACGGAGATTGTTCTGGAACTAATTAAGTCCCCACCCCCGGGGATTCTTCTGTACTTCTAATATAACCGGTTAAAAAAATGGAAGGAATTCAAGACAACAACAGCAGCTAATCTCACAGTTTACAAACTGGGGACAACTACTCGAAAACATCTGCTCAGTTAAACTTGACTTGTCAAAAATCTGGGTTAATCGTCTTCTTCTTCGTAACGATTGATGGAATTCCGTCCAACACAATTAAGTATTTCATGTCAGCATGATATGCGTCTTATAGGTCGTTGACTCCGTTTTCAGCCTGTTTTTTTCTTTATGGAACTACAAAATAGCAGTTGTTTTGTTTTGCAGTTAGCTAGAAGTTACTAAAAAAAAAGAGTTAGTAATCCTATCGCTTAAGCGACTCAACTGGTGATTGATTTTGGAGTTTTCTCTCCTAGATGGGTAGATGCCCGCAGTTAACGAGCCTCATTTGCCTGAGGTTCGAACTTGGGACTTCTGGAGTAAGTATTCACAAGCTCTCCTGTCCGACCACACAGTAAATTAATAAATTAATTTTAATTAGTTACCTTCTTGTGTGGAAATTTAAACTGCTGAATGTAAATTATGTAACTCGCGCTACACGAAGGACTGTATCTTATCTGTGCTTGTCTTGGAGACTCTCCATGTCTCGGCTCTATATAACAAAACTGCATTGACTTTTGAATAAATTATCCTAATTTTTGCTGTGTTGGCAGAATTTTTCCATATGGGTCGCAGAACCCTTATGAGAACCGTTGGCTAAACTTGAACAGTAGACAACTACTAGGATTCAGTTATTCATTTTACATCTTCTAATATTTTTTTTAAATCTCCTTATGAACTAAAGACAGTATGTAAGTAAGCGCCATTTTGCCTTTTAAATCCTACTTCTGACTGCTATGTGCCTTGTTTAAGAAAGTTTGTAAATTCTTCTATTTTCAGAATCTCTGGCCAAATTGAATGTTAAATAACTATTAAGATTTAGTTATTCCTCATTGGACACCTTTTTTTTTTGTTTCATCAGTGTCATTGTGGGTTTCTGAAGTTTGTAAATTCTACTCTTTTGAGAATCACTGGCCAAATTGAACGTTAAACAACTATTAAGATTTGGTTATTCATCCTTGGACAACTTTTTATTTTGTTTAATCATTGTGGGTTTCTGAAAATATGTGAATTCTGCTCTTTTGAGAATCACTGGCCAAATTTGACCATTCAACAACCAGTAAAACCCAGTTATTTATTTTCCAACTTTAAATTAATATTTTTAATGAATCTCTTTCTAAGATAAAGACAGTCTGTAAAGTATGCGCCATATCGCCTTTTTGACACCCAGCTTCCCTCTGTTCTTCTCCTTGTTTAAGAAATTAAGTAAATTCTACCACTTTGAGAATCACTGGCCAAACTTGAACCTTAAACAACCATTAACAACCCAGTTATTCATTGTCCAACTTTTAAAAAAAAATCAATTTCCTTGTGGGTGTCTGTTTATCTCCCTTACGTTTTGTGAAGAGTCTGCGGAATGCGGAAGTGGGCTCGTCTGAAGCTCCGCAGGAACAATGGCGCCCTCCGTGCCGGATTAAATCCCATAGAAATCCCCGGATAGGTCCAACTTCCGGAACCTAGCCGTGGACCATTATCTACTAGAGTTGTTTGTTTTTCTTGTAATCGGCTTACACATTTCGGTCATTTTTTTTTTTTTTTGGTAGCCAGCTAGGCTAGAGTGGAGCATCAGACTTTGTGTTTGTAAGCGCGGCTGGCGTATGTAGACTTTGTTTTTTTTTTTTTTTTTTTGCCGTTCGGACAAGGGCAAGCGTATCAGATAAAAAATAAACATTGTAAACAATCGGTTCCCAGAAAAATGCGCAATCGGGGAACTGCATAAACAGAAAAATGCGCAATCGGGGAACTGCGTAAACAGAAAGATGCGCAAATACAAACTAATTATACTAATACGCTTTAATTTTGTCATATTTCGTGGGAAATATGTTTTATTATGCTGCAGTGTACAAGTAGTTACTCTTTGTTAATGTCTATAAATGCTCGATTTAAGAAAACAAAAATGGCCTAGCGAAATTTTCTGCGCATCTTTCCGGTCACGTAAAAGATCGTAGTCAAATGTTATTTAATAATAACTATCAATTGCGAATATTTTTCTTATAAAATATTCTAGGTCGCACCGACCTAATGGTTAAACATTGGACTTATACATACGTTGGAATTCTGTATAACGTTCTGAGTCCACCCAGATCTGATGTGTACATAACTCACGTTAGGGAAAGTAAAGACGGCTGGGCATAGTGCTGACCACACCATCCCTTCGTATGCCGAGGTCAAGAAACACACGAACTCTACTTCATCTGCCCAGTGGATCGCTATTTCAAAAGCGAAATCGTTACTTTTATTTCATCCTTGAGATATTTTATCTGGGCTATTTTTGTCTGAGGTCATTTGTCGTGTCACCCAACGAAAAAACATCTTTACCCTTCTTGTCAAGCAATTCACCGTTTACATTAAAACGCCACACATCTCTCCCAATACATTCATCAACCACTAAACCACAGCACAGAAATATAATTTTTTTTTATCCCCACTCTCCGCCTTAACTACTTTCTTCGTGATTAGAAGTAGAGAGAGATAAAAATATCGTTAATTGGGGAAATTGAAAAACAATGCACGCTCGCGCCAAATCAATCATAATTGTATCTCAAGGCAGAATAATTTAACACCCCCTCCCCTTTTGTCCCTCCCTCCCCCCCCCCCCCCTTTTCCATACCGCTATTCTTCTCAATTTCTATCCCTTCCGCTCACAATATGGCCTCATTAACAGACTCCTAAATATATGCCAACTTCACCCTTCCTTTTGAAGCTTTGAGAAACGAAATGAAGATAATGATTTGATCCTTCCAAAAGCGCATGCGCTGACGTCATAACATTGTTGCGGATTTCATCCCATTGGTTCGACGATCGCGTGTAGCGCTGGAGATGGATGTGTTCCGTTTGAAAGGGATTTTGATAATAAATGTGAAATGTATCGTTTATCTACAAACACCCGACCCTTGCTATTATCTGTTCCTAAAAAAAACGGCGGATAATTCAAGATGTTGAGTGCTAGTTTATAGGGGGGGGGGGGGGGGGTTGTTTTGTTGTTGTTGTTTTTGGAAAAAAAAAATCAACATTTTCACGTTGTCTCGTGTAATTTATTTCTCGATAAAGATTTACTTTCGAAGAAAATTTATGTTTTTGTTTTTCAGTGTAGTTTTTTTTTTTTTTTTTATTTTTTTTTTTTTGCAGTTTTTTTGTACAATAATAATAAAGCTCTACAGACAATGCAGTTTGAAATTTCATACATTAAAATAAATCGCTCTTTTCATTATGTTGTTGTTCGTAAACAAAATTGTGAAATCTTGGACGTCTTGGGGGTCCGCCCGATCTAGGTGGTTTAGTGGTATGTGTTTGTCTCAGAAACATCGAACCCGTCATACCAAGGTTAAAGATCAGCAGACAGTTCAGTATTTACTTACTGGGGTGTCACAAGGTCGGCACCCGGGGGTGGAGACCGTGGGTCATCAACAGATGAGACTGCCCCGTCAGATCCAAAGCAGTTTTTAATCTCCAACATCAGAGCTGAGTTGAATCAGTGCATTTTTTAGAGTTAGGTGTTCTTTACAGCTGGGTAGACTCGGGGGCATCCTATAGAATCAGGTACTTATATGAGCTGGGTTGGCTCAGGGATATCCTATAACGTCAGGTACTCCTTAGAGCTGGGTTAACTCATGGAAATTTTACAGGGCCAGGTACTCATTAGAGCTGGGTTAACTCGTGGATTTTCAAACAAGGTATTGCATTAGAATTACCAAAATAGCACCTAAAAATTCAGGGACATTAATAGCCAGGTACATATTTAGAGCTGGGTTGACTCAGAGATAGCTTTCAGTGTCAGGTACTCCTTAGAGCTGGGTTAACTCATGGACATCTTACAGAGTCAGGTACTCCTTAGAGCTGGGTTGCCTCATGGGCATCTTACAGGGTCAGGTACTCCTTAGAGCTGGGTTAACTCATGAACATCTTACAGGGTCAGGTACTCCTTAGAGCTGGGTTAACTCATAGACATCTTACAGGGTCAGGTACTTCTTAGCGCTGGGTTGGCTCAGAGACACCGTACAGAGTCTGAAACCCATCAGAGCTAGGTTGTGGGTTGACCCAAGTAAAACCCCTACATAATCTAAATCAAACAACTTCTTGCATTAAAACTAACAAAATACCACCTATAGACTTAACCACTCCGTAATTTTAGTTTTAAAAAAACTTTTGTGATTAATATTTCTTATTTAAAAAAAATCGGCACCCCTTATACCCTTCCCGTTCTTTACAAGTTTTAATTATCTTGTTATTTTATCAGCACACGTCACCGTGTGTTCTCGATTTTTCTGGGACACACGCACTGACCTATGGGGGGGGGGGGGGGGGCCGTCACTTAATTCTCAGCTTATCCCTATTAGCTTGGGGATCTAAAGAATTTCCCGTCAGCGAAAAGTACGACGAGTCTCAGGGCGTTGATCGGATGGGACCAGTTCGAAAAATTTGGGAGTCGGGGTTGATTTAGATAGGCCGTCTGGAGAGGGAGGGAGGGGGGAGTAAGAGAGAGAGAGAGTTACGTGTTTGGTCGCGTGAACGGAAAGATGGGCAACGGATAACTGCCCCTATACATGTGCGCATGGGCATTTTTCTGTTTTCTAAAATCGAGCATTTATAGACATTGACAAAGAGTGACTTTGTGTACACTGTAGCATAATAAAGCATATTTTCACGAAATATGACAAAATGTAAGCGTATTCGTAGAATTAGTTTGTATTTGCGCATTTTTTTTTTATTTTCTCAGTTTTCCGTTGCGCCGTTTTCCGTTGCGCAGTTTTCCGATTGCACGTTTTTCTTGGAACCTTTTGATAGAGTGTGCATGTCGACTTTTTTTTTCTTTTTCTCTACTCTCATTTGTGTTCTGCATTTTTTTATTACATTAGAAAATATGCCTCTAAATTGACACAAGACGTAACTAAAGATGAATGTTCGCTCTAACGAACGATTCATAAAAGTGAAATGAGAAATTCAGCTTGTAATTTCGGCCTGAAGACGTTTGAGATAATTAAGTAGACGAGGTGTCTTTTTTTTCCCGACCAAAACATGTTTTTAAACCATTTCACTTTACGTGCTCTGATTCATGCTGGATATGTAATTGGGCTGGGTGAACTCACATCTGTCGGTATATAACGGCCTTGAGCTACTCTGACCTCTTTTAAGTGAAAAAAAAATGATTTTTAAAAAAGGCTTTAAACATATATACGGGAGGGTGTGGCATAACAGTAGAGCGCTAGACTGCTAACCCGAAAGTCTCGAGTTCGAATCCAGTTCTTGAGTCCACCCAGCTCTGACGGGTACCTAAGTCATGTTAGGGAAATAACCTCGGCATTCAGTGCGATCGTTAGCCTGACGAGAGCCCATCAGAGCTGGGTGGTCTTGTGGACCCTGCAGAATTGTGCTGGGAACTAGAACTCGTGAGTTATGGATAAGCAGTCGTAAGCTCTACCATCCGACCACGCCGTTCCTTATGATTGTATATAAAACACAAATTGTAGAACTAAGACTAAGACAACTGTGATGGCAAAACACGGTCTTAGGGCTCGGCGTGGTTCGAGTCGGTAAAGCTCATGGATGCTGAACCGAACAGTCTCGAGTTCGAACCCTCGGGCAGATGAGGCTCGTTAGCTGGGGACAGCCAATCTTCTAGGAGAGACAACTCCAAAATCAAACAACCGCCGCCTTGTAGTTTGTTCTTGGTTAGACAAAGGCTATGGAAGCAAATCCAAAAAGAAAAGCAGGCTGAAATCGGAGTCAATGGCCTCAATGGCACATAACCAGTTGACACGTATACTTCCAAAACTAAAATTAAGAACGAAGAAGAAGAAGACCTTTTTAAGACAGTTTGATTCAGTACCGTCACTCATGCAGTGCTGCAAGGTACCACCCACAAAGGCAAGTCTCCCAATCTTCCATTGGCACTGTTGTGTAAGAGCCCACAAAGAGACTCGCCCAATCTACAGGCTGATTGAAATCCACGCGAGATTATTTTTATTTTGTTACCGCGAGACGTGAACGAGATTACGCGTGTTTTATTCTCCCCCCGACTTCCTCTCGTCTCGCGAGACTTTGCCCCTGGTAATTGCCGGTCTCGTGAAAGGCGGTAATCCTTCTTGAGGCGGTGGTGTCGCAGCTCGAGTCTTCATTGCATGGGCGCTTTGACGTGCAGACGCATTTGTAGTCTTGGCGAGTGGGGTGTTTTTTTTTTGGTTGTTTTTTTTTTGGGGGGGGGGGGGTATTTTTGGTGAGTGACTCTATAAAAGATATGTAGTCTTCTTCAGTGGAGTGCGGTTTTTTTTTGGGGGGGGGGGGGGGGGGGCGGGCGGGAGGGGGTTATTTGGCGAGTGGCTCCATCAAAGATGTTTGTCGTAGGCGGTTGGAGTCTAGTCTGCACCGGATTTTTTGTCGTGTCTTCAAGGTTGTTGTCGCAAGTTTCTGACCCTGTGTCTGTTATTTAGTTCAGTACAATGGCTCTCAATTTTTTTTAATAGGTCTCACTAATAATTGGTTTTTCGGTTTGATGATAAAATTCGATACATTAGATAAGTCATCCAGTTGTTCCAATTTTATAAAATTCGATTTTCTCTGTCGGTTTTAACTTTTTTTTTCCGATACAGAAAAAAAAGATGAGTCCGTATATCCATTGTGTGTCTAATTGTTCTAATTTTCTTAACTATAATTAATTATCATTAAAACATTATTTAATAATAGATTATACACGGCGTAAAAAAAAAATTGGGATAAGCAATTGATTCCATCCACTTCACTTAAATGATTTTCATGGTACTTTTAAGTACCTTATTGAAACCATTATTGCAGCATACCCAATACTATGCACTCACTCCAACTCCAACTGCAACGATAAAAACAATAAATCGGATACTATATTCTCCTTCAGCCAACCTTAGAACCACCCGTATTGCGTAGTATCGGAAACCTTTTACCCCTTACATACTGCCAGTCATATAAAATAACCAAATCCTAAAGGCATTAAAAATGAAATATATTTAGAAATACTGCACCGGATCGCGTTTATATTTTTCGAATCGTTTAAAGTTTCAGACGAAAAAAAAAATTAGAACACGCTCAGGGGTGCTAGAGGTATCCAAGCAAGCGATGATGTAAGGGGCGTCTAAAGCCTCCGCACTCACGCACAATTACAGCGACCTCTTACATGTGACGTGTGGCGCAATCCTCCTTTTTTTTAAACATTTTTTATTTTAAACTTAACCTTGTTCCGAAAAACGTACCAGATTTTTAAGTTCAGAACTTTTTGAACTTCAGCACTGAAGAGGTTTTTTTATAATTTTTTTTTTTTTTTTTTTTTTTTTTTTTTTGCTGGATTCGAAACCAAAACTGTAAACCTTTTTCCTGTTTGGTTTTCAACTCACGTTCTGATAATGACGAAATACTCAGCATGCAAAACCGAATCTCTGGAAAATTAAAAAAACTTCACTCGTGTGTTCCAGTAACGTTTGTTTTGCGTGGTACTACTAGGTCCACACGCAATTCGAAACTAAATCTTTGCTAAGCTTCTAGACTCGATTACGTGACGTTGGTGATATTGAGAAGTCACTTTCGGGATTCGAAACTAAGCCTACGTTGAAACGAAGCCAAGCTGAAATTTAAATGCTTGTCTAGTGCCCTTTGCTCTATCGGTCAATGCGGCTTGTTCTCAGTTAATGAATACCTGTTTACCCTTTGTATGTATTGAACTCAGTTAATGAGAACCAGTTTTCTGTTTGTATGTTTTAGTTTCCAATGTTGAAAACCAGTTTTTATTACCTCCACGGGGGGGGGGGGGGGGTCCAAAATTTAAAAAATGTGTGGACGTCATAAATGGATGACCCCTTTGCATTAATAACAGTTAATACAAATACGTTTACTGTTGGTATTGTTTTATTACGATTACTGTTTTCATTTTCTCTTTCTTCTTCGTTCTTAATAGTGATGTCGGAAAACATCACCTCCAACGCAATTAATAATTACTTTTCAATTTGTTATGCGTCATGTAGGCTGTTGACTCCTGTTTCAGACTGCTTTTCCTTTTTTTTTATTTGCCTCCATTCCCTTTATCCAACGAAGAACAAACTACAAAGTAGTAGTTGTTTTTTTTTTTTTTTTTTTTTTTTTTTTTTTTTGAGTTTTCTTTCCTAGATGAGTTGCTACCCCTAGCTTTCAAGCCCCATCTGCCCCGTGGGTTAGAATTCGGGACTTTTCAATTTAGCAACTATGAGCTTTACCGACCCGACCACGCCGACCCCCACTGCATGTAAGATGTGAGCTATATCCATCTTTGGTAGTAAGTCACGAGCTTGATGTCAATTGTGCAGCTTGTGCCGTGATGTTGCACATTCAGTGTGTATGAGAACTACTGTTGTTGTATACTACTTAAAACAATGGAGAAAAATCATCGTCTCTGACGACCAATAAACTCTATTTATAAGGATATCAAGGCCCGTAAATGGGGATGGATTGGACATACCATGAAAAGGGAAGAAGTTAATATAGCAAAGAAACCTATGCACTGAAATCCCCAGAAGAAAAGGAAAGTGGGTCGGCCAATGACATCGTGGAGAAGTACGGTAGAGGAAGAGGCAAAGGCCGCATGTTCACGTGGGCACAGATAAAGGGAGCAGCCCAAAAACCGAGTCCGGTGGAAAAGTGTAACTGCAGCCCTCTGTTCCCCAGGGGCCACAAAGGAAAAATGAAATGATGATGACAACATATACACCCTCCATGCATACAATGGATAACATCATCTATTTAGTGACGCACGTACAATGTGTATGATGACATCAATGCTTTGTCTCGCGCAAGATGTGTGTACCAAAACAAGCTGCTCCTAACAGAATCATGATGGAGATTTGCTAAATTTGTTTAACTCTCTGTCCTCAGTCTTGCACTCCCACATCCCACCCTTACCTAGGCAAACACATCCCACCCCCTACTCCCCGACCCCGTTCTTTCTCTCCCACAATTGCCCCTTTCCTCGTTAAACAGTCGTCCCCCCCCCCCCATCCTCTTTCCTCTCCCCTCCCCGTGTTATATTTCTCTCACATTCGTTCATTCCAAATGCAGCCCCCCCCCCCCCCACCCCAATCTACCTCACCCACATTCGTCCCTTCTCTAGGCAATATTTGTCCCTTCCCTAAGAAAACAGCCCTCACCCATCTCTATCTCTCTCACGTGTGTCTCCTAGGTTAGGTCCCCTTCTCCCACCCCCCTACCCCGCTCTACCTTTCCCGCATTTGCCCCGTCCCTAACCCCCCCCCCCCCACACACACACACACACCACCCATCCCGCTCTACCTCCCCCCTCCCACTTGTCCCGTTCCTAAGAACCCCATCACCTATACCACTCTACCTCTCCCACATTTGTCCCATCCCTGAGAACTCCAGCCCCCCCCCCCCACCACCACCACCACCCACCCAGCTCTACCTCCCCCACATTTCACCGTCCCCGGGCTGACAGATGATCCGGCCTCTCCTGTTAATAACGCTCGACCGACGATCCGATTCCCGGCAAGTCCGATAAAGCTGGAGACATGACGATACAATTGGCAATTAACGCTTTTCACTGCCTCGACTTTTGATGCGGTCAATACTCTCTTGAGTTACGGGTTCGAGACCCACAACTGCCTTTTGTTTTTTTGTTGTTGATTTTTTTTTTTTTTTTTTTTTTACATTGAGAATTCAAGTTTAAGTAATTTAGGAAAAAACTAATTCTCGCTTAGACTACAAATTACCGTGTGCGACAAATAATATTTGCTTGAACAAGAGTGTTGTGTATTCACAAGTGCAAGTAGGAAGTAAAACCACCCACCACGTAAAGTGAAACCTTAACCGTTTCACTGGACCGCTTTCATGTTTTTAACTCGGCCTCCGCACTGCTGTCCAGTGGTTCATTTATATCTGACCGGCTCCAGATATATGCAGAGATTCAGACAAATCGTCTGCCGTGCTGTCACGTGACTCGGTGATCAGATCACGTGGATGGCGGGAAAACGTCTCAAAGTCTGGCATGCGCGCGCGTTTTGGATTTTTCCATTTTTTTTCTTTTTCTTTTTTTTTATGGGGGGGGGGGGGAACGCCCATAAACATATTTATGTGTCACTGCACTTTTTACAATTTAGAAGAAAAAATTTTCGTTTTTGTTAGCTTTTTTTTGCACATTTGAATATCAGAGTTTTGAATTATTTTTATTTTATTCGATTCTTGATTAGTTAGACCAAGCCATACGAAAACAACCTTTCCGAATGGGGTATATATTTATTTCCCTTGTATTGTAACTTGTTATATTCGCTTGGCTTTTCGTGAACATTCGATACAAATTAATGTCCTGTTATCAGAGAATACGAATCCGGGTACTCTGTGCGCTTTTACTGTTTATTAATGGCCTAACTATAGGATATTTTTCTCGAATATTTTATACAAATTATCCTAATAAAACTCCAATTCCAAATCGCTATTTTGGCGACCTAACAAAACATCAATCTTACTCCGTCACTGAATCTAAAACGTAATAACATTTACAGCCAACAACTAAAATCTACTCAATCATCTCCCTTGGCTATTCTTTATTTTCATGAAGGTCGTTTTTTTTTCAAACGGGTTTTCCCAATAGGTTTCGTTTTATGCATCGGAAAAGTCCGTTTTTCTGAAGCACTTAAACCAAACTTGTTTTCAATATGAGGTCCTATATAGGATGATTTGGTAGAGTGCGTGTAAAATTGTTTTGTGATGGATATAGTGACTTTGGCGAATAGGTTGAATTAAACAGTCATAAGTTGGCGTCAAGTAGACTTCAATTCCTAGACTAAATATTAACATAAACCTTTAGTAACCTACCGTGGTCAAATGGTAGAGCACACGACTGCTAACCTGAAAGTCTCGAGCTCCTAAATCGTCCACCCAGCTCTGTCAGGCACCTTACTCACGTTAGGGCAAGAAAAGGCGACTGGGTATAATACTGGCCACGATTTCCTTGAAATGCCGAGATCATTGAAGCAGACCTCTACTTTACCTGCCCTCTAGACCGTCAGGTTTGAAAGGGTATATTACAACATAAACCTACGGCAACCTTCTACCTAACTCCACCATTAGCCTTAACTAATGAGTGCTCTAATACTTTAAATCCTGGTCCAGTCCTAATCACTCTATTCACAACCCATACAATTATAAACTGCAGATAAACTTGACAGCAAGCTTCTGTTTTCTAGCAACCATAGAACTTACCGTATAATTAAGCGATATCATATCAACTTGGAGCGTTTTAAACGACAACGAATGTTATTTTTTACCCTTGTGTAAATCAGGTTTTTTTTTTTTTTTTGTAAATATCCCGTTTTTTTTTTCCTTTTGAATATCCATTAATAAACATACTAGATTAACCCATTAATAAACACATTGAATCTCCATTAATAAACATACCACGAATACTTTAACCCATTAATTAACACATTGAATACATTAACACATTAGTTAACACACATTGAATTCATTACCACATTGATAAACACACCTAGACTTCATTAACCCATTAACAAAAACATCGATTTTAAAGAAATATATACCCTCCTTCTGTGCAAATTAATGTTTGCTTTTTCTCCAATGTAAATTCCATGTTTGTTTTTGGAAAGTTGAAAAAAATACTACCGGAAACTTTTATCCTAATAGAACGCTCAGCTAACTACTGAGTAAATGCTAAAACATGTAAACTAAAAGCTTTAACCAGACGGAATGAGTTTTATTGGCTCAACTTTGAACTTTAACTCATCGTACTATTGAATAGACTGGCCTTGGCTAATGCTATACCCTAGAGCAGGGGTCTCCAAACTACGGCCCGCGGGCCGGATGCGGCCCGCGAAGTCCTCTCATCCGGCCCGCGGAGATCTTTTTGTCCAAGGAAAAATCGTTTGTTGGTGATGGCTGAGGAAATTGCCCAGAAAAATCAAAGACATGCCTGGAAGAAACTGGCCCCCGAACTGAAATTTGATAGTTAATGCGGCCCTCGGACTGAAAAGTTTGGAGACCCCTGCCCTAGAATGTATACTGCAAGAAGTATTTTTTTTCCCAAGCTTGTTCGATCAATGCTCTGTTACGTGTTCGGTCAGAAACATTTATTTTTTTGTAAAACCAACTGGTAGTGTTTACATTTCTGAGTTGGTGCTAGCGGCGATTGGATGCTGCGTGGAATGTCGGGTTCGGATCTTGTCTGCTCTGTAGACTAGTGTGTCTTGTCTGGTACTATATTACGTACCTCTGTCTACCTTTGGCATTGAAATAACACTTTTTTTCGTTTTGTTTACGATCATGCTGTAATCTACAAACGCCCCCCACCCCCTTTAGGAAAGAGGATGGGGGGGGGGGGAATTTTAGGGGACGGGTTTCTTATAAAGTAAAGTAACCCTTTCAAACTTGGCGGACCATGATCATACTTTCTTCCAGGTATCGCTTCAGATGGGAGGTAGGGGGATTCGCCCTCCCTCCCCCGAACGAAATGGAATTTATATAGAAAATATATACTTTTACCAGTGTCTCCCCCCCCCCCCCCCCGGAAAGTTTTTTCCGCCCCTCCCGAAAATATCAAGTCTGAAAGAAACACAGTCCATGGTGCTGATGAACTAGAGTGTACCTGTTTTACCTGTTTCTTTTACCTCGGTATATGATTGTAATGACAGTTGTATGTCTAAAAGCCTTGTAATGACAGTTGTATGTCACTTCACTTTCCTTAACGTGAGTCGGGTACCCATCAGAGCTGGGTGGACCCATGGACTGTCTCCGAGCATGATCTCAGGTTTGAACTCGAGACTGTCGGGTTAGCATTCGCGCGCTCTACTATCCAACCACACCGTTACATGTTGTTTTACATCAACAGGCGCGATATGTCTTTCTCTAGTGTGAGAATCCCATCCCCACCTCCTTCGGTGACGTAATTTTAGAACGGCTGCCTCATCTCAGAAGGTGCCAGACACGAGCTGCAGGCAGACCTCGTCCACTTGATGGACGGCCACCCCGCTCACACTTCCGGTCAGGCTTGTGACAAGCGCAAGGTCACCACTGAGGGGTGGGGGGGGGGGGGGTGCTAGACTCTAGGGTGTGGGCGTTCTCCCGGAAATGGAAACGCCAAAGCGAAAGCCGTCTGCCGGAATGTTGATTACTCCAGTTGTTTTCTGCGATGTGTAGATCTACTGTCTCCTGACGTTCTGTGGCCCTTGTGTTTCTAAACCTAGAGTCTCTAGCTTTTCTAATCTATGCTGTGTGAAATGTATATATACGTGTGTGTATTTATGTATTTGTATATATATATATATATATATATATATATATATATATATATATATATATATATATATATATATATATTTATACATATATATATATATATATTTATACATATATATATATATATATATTTATACATATATATATATATTATATATATACTATATATATATATAATATATATATATATAATATACATATATATATACAAATATACACACATACATAATATACACACACATGCACACACATTATATATATATATATATATATGTATTTATATATATATATATATATATATATATATATATATATATATATATATATATATATATATATAATATATGCGTATACTTAAAAATGTATATATAATGTATATATATGGATATATATATATATATATATATATATATATATATATATATATATATATCCATGCATATTCATATATTTGTATATGTATATATATATACATATATGTATGCATATATATATGTATAAATAAGTATGTATATATGTATGTATATGTATAAATTGTTATATATAGGTCTGTGTGTTGTCATGTACAAATATATCTAGATGTATTTCTTAATTTCCATCGTGTCTGTGCGCTTGAAAACAACAGGGTTATTAAGAACGTTGGACAATAATTTATTTCCTTTTTTATTATTGTTAAGAGCTCTAGCAGTTTTAAAAAAAAAAAATTACCGCGGTATAATTATCCGTAGTTTAGAATAGGAAAAAGAATTGATCCATTAGACAAAAAGGACGTGTATAACAGGAACAATGACGTTATCGTGGCACTGTGTACTTTGTGTGACTAAAAAATTCTATTCATAAAAGCCCAACTTTTATACGGAAATTAATTGACAATTTTTCGTCTAGTACATTTTTTCGTATTTAATATCTGATCCGTTTGGGTCTCAATTATCCGTAAGGAAGGGAGACAAATATAAAATGGGAAGAGAGATTTCGTTTCAATTACCTCCATACTCTTTTTTATTCGGCCGTATTATAACTTGGTTAAAGGGAGATAATAGTGAATCTTGACTTAAACTTTGAAATAATTACTGTTTTTTAATGGCCACGTTATAGAAACCGTTGTGTCTTTTTATTTTTTATATATCCATCAGTTACAAGCAAGAGGTTCTCATTTTGAATCACTTCTGTCACACTTATTTTATTTTAGAGCTTCTTAAAAGCATTGTACAAGTGTAATGAAACTGATGAAAGAAGATAGTATAAAAAATGTTCCATATGGCTCTTGTTGATGGTACATGAATTGTAAGTCGAACTACTGGCCTAGTAAAAATTTAAAAATACAACAACAAAAAACTGCCAACCCCTGTTGTGTACCGTTGAGAACCACTAATTCCAACAACAGAACCTCAATTAACATTCTCCTTGTCGACACACAAAAAAATTAGCATGATAGGAATTCGGTTTCGTGTAGTCAACGTGCTTGCTTGTCGTTCCTATCTGTCCGGAGAAGGTTCGAATTTGTGTCAGAATTACACCAGTCGTTCACAAGAACTAATAAACATTTTTTTAAGACGAGAACTATTTTTTAAATGCCAAATGTAGTTGAGCTATCCGTGAAAACTCGTACACATTTTTTCTGGTTTTTAGCATGGAAGTGTTAAGAGGAAATGAAGGCTGGTTTCTGGTTGTCTATTTTCCATATTTTTACTGCTCGTTCATGTATGTGTCTTTATTATTTAAATGATATTTTGTAATACGTCGTTAATATATTCGTTGCTTATAGCCAATAAGAAAAAAAAGTCACGGTGCCTAGTATTGAAACCGTTAAAAAATAAGTATTTGTTACTATTATTATTATAATTATTATTATTATTATTATTATTTATTATTATTATTATCATCTTTATTATCATTATTATCATTACTCCCATAAGTTCCGATCCTAATAAACAGGCAATCTTTACAGGGAAGTAACCGTTTCAATTATTTTTTTTCGTTTTTAGTTCATCTTATTTTTTCTATGTGAAGTCATTTTTCTACCTATGTAATGAGGATAAATTTTTCTTTGAAAAGGCTGACGTTTCATTTAACATATACCATTATATTTTAAATCTTGGGGAAAACCCTGGAAAATTATTTAAATTGTTGGTAAAATGTAAGAAGGGGGTGGGGGGGTGGTACTTGCTATATTTAATTTGTTCAGCTTAATTTCATTTTTTATTTGTTTTTTTTTGTTTTTTTGTACGCGTCTCAATATCCTGAAAGTGTAAAGTTACCTTTTTAGTAGTTAATTTAGCCAATTACCTACTTTTACAAAGTTAACATATTGCATCAACATTGTGAATTATAAATAACTGTTCAATAATTTAACCCTAGCTTGACGGTCTTATCAATAACCTTTTTTTTATTGCTTTTAAAATACCTGTAAAATGTGCGATATATCCAACAACAAGCCATATTACCCAATATATGCTAGGTACTTACTAATACATGAGTATTCTATACAACTTTGTCGGTTTTCAGATTCAAACCTTCACTTCAGGATAGATAGCAAGATATCCAGTTTAACATCGCTATAACCAATATATGCTAGGTACTTATTAAGACATGAATAATCTCCTTTGTTGCTCAAGTCTCGGATTCGTACTTTGAGCTTCAGGATAGTTCTCAAACTACCAATTTTTAAAAAAAAATGTTTTAAATTACTTTACCTATCGTTTCTTACCTAACATCCCATCTTAGTTATTTACTTATTTTTATTTAAAACTCCAGCCATCTCTGTGGGGGAGTGGAGAGAAAAAAATAATGCGATCAATGTTTTTCATCTGTTGTATTGAAATAAAATGGAGCAGCGTAAACAATGGAATCTGGCAACGAATGTACGTGTCCGTCCATTATGTAAGAGGTTTACGATTACAAAAACATTTGTCTGACGACTTGTTTTGCTGCTCTCAAGGAGGACCTTGTTTACTTTAGCTGGCCTCGATATACAAAATTTTTCTAAGGCCACGAGTTCTGGCTGGTTGGCCTTCAAGGGGGATCATCTGCATTGAAAAAAAAACATTTTAAAAAGGCATTTTGTTGTTGTTTTTTGTATTGTGTACATTGCCAGTTAATGAGTTATAGAACGTCATTAGACTGGTACCTCAGGTCGAATCCGTACGTCGACCAGCGACCTCTGGTCATTAACCCCTCGTCTTAAACATCCCCCTCTCCCAGATTAATTACTCCCTGTCAATACGCCCCCACCCGCCCCCTTTCTTGGGAATACCTATACCACATTCTTAAAGTGGAAAATCCGACATATTTCTTTAAAAATGACCTAGGCTCTCTATAAAATGTCTGAATTTGAGTGATACTAGTATAAATAAGCAAATGAACGTGTTCAATCCAGAACATTTACTTACACAACCCTACCACAAAGGCGTAGTGACCCTCTCCGGCGCACGGGGCGAACTCTCAATTTTACGCACCCCCCCCCCCCCTTCCTCGCATTTGGAAAAAAGCTACCCCCCCCCCCCCCCATTTGGAAATGAAATATTGGGGGTGCCTTTTACCCGCAACTTCCTTAACAGTTTCCTACCGAAATGTCAAATAATTGATGTAAAACACAACTAAACCGGTCAAGAAACCAAGGCAATAGTCTATTTTTTTGACTGTATTGCAGTCAAGAATAACTTTTTATTACTTTTTGTAATACTTATTTACTTTTATATTACTCTTTTATTACTTAATTTACTTTTTATTACTTTTTTATTACTATATTTACTTTTTATTACTTTTCTTCCCCGTTTGGTACCCAATGATTAATCGGACGGGGGTTTCTAACAGCAATTATTTGGGCTGGGCGCGGCTGACGTGTGAAGGAAATAAGAACCAATTGATAGCAGAAGGTCGCACGGACAACATAAAATACATTTAAAATGCTTGATTCTATATCTCGTTTTTGTCTCCCTTGTCATTGCATCGGTTCCGTCTACTAGTAATAGCCGAATAAGAGTTGTTGGTTGTTTGTTGTTGTTTTTTTTTTTCAAATTTAATACATCAGCTTTCAATAATATATTTTACTGGGGCGTAAAATGAACTGTGCATCAACTTCACTGTGTTCAAAGCACAAAAACCATTAAAATATGATTTCCATACAAAAACTAAAAATATAATAATAATGAATATATACATTAAATCCGTATTATTTCTGCTGTTTCCTTTCATACACCAGCTTAGAACTGTGTGGCTTCACTTTGAATTCAGCGAGCGTTGTGTTCTTGTATTTTCTACATGCATACAGATTAAGGAAGTGTTCTCTTAGTTTTGCCGGTGCTAGACTAAAATTGATAAACTTGGCATTGTAAATCATGTAGGTAGGACGCTGACTTCGATCATCATTCTTTTTTTTTTTTTGTAAAATTTTCTCTAGTTGTGACAAGCTTATCACACTTGTGACATGACCGTACCGATTTCTTTCAGTTTTTCTAACGATTCCCAACGGGTCATCGTGTTGACCAAACAAGCACCGCGTCATTTGAAATATTGTCTTTTTATGAGATTTCCCCACAACTTCCTGTACCTTCTGATTTGCATGTCATGGACTATATTTCCTAGCTCAGCTGTCAAGAAATAAAATAATCGGACGGGTAAGGAAATATGGTCATGACTATGGAACACATTAGTCTGATTTTTTAGCATATCATTTTGTTTTTTTATCTTTCCATATAGTCCTGACAAAAGTGGAGGGAGCTTTCTGTTTCGAGCCCATATGTCTTGGGCACAAAATAGTCCTGAGT
Source organism: Physella acuta (assembly GCF_028476545.2). Taxonomy (NCBI): domain Eukaryota; kingdom Metazoa; phylum Mollusca; class Gastropoda; family Physidae; genus Physella; species Physella acuta. Next base: position 90,239 of record NW_026732348.1, read on the forward strand.
TGTAAGCTTCGCAATTCCGCTTTGATCCTTCAGCCTAGACTATTGTACCCAGATACGTAAAGCTTTTAACAATGTGTTCTTTCTTGTTCGCAATTGTCTTAGTTGTCATCAAATAAGTTGTTTTCTGTGTTGATCTAATCTGCATATCATATATAGTTGAAAATCGGTCAATGTGTTTTAGTATGATCGATAATTTATGTATTCCTGCCAAGCCATCAACGGCATTCGTAAACCGGAAGTTTATGAATGATGAGTCAGCGATATTGAAAACTCCTTGGTGGTTTTCTGAAGCATATTCCGTGATTTAAAAAAAAAAAAGAAGAGTGTTTGCTAAATATAGATAGATAGATAGATAGATAGATAGATAGATAGATAGATAGATAGATAGATAGATAGATAGATAGATAGATAGATAGATAGATAGATAGATAGATAGATAGATAGATAGATAGATAGATAGATAGATAGATAGATAGATAGATAGATAGATAGATAGATAGATAGATAGATAGATAGATAGATAGATAGATAGATAGATAGATAGATAGATAGATAGATAGATAGATAGATAGATAGATAGATAGATAGATAGATAGATAGATAGATACGTGTTTTGAAAACATACTCTTTGGTCTAAAAACAATTTGATGTTCTTTATTTGTTAATGACATATTGTTAGGTGTTTTTTTTAACTATTACTTAATTAGATCTAGGCCTACAGCCTAGCATTACGCCTGATTAAATCTAGCCTCGTTACGATATTTTTGACATTCAGCTTAACCTTTTGTGGCTAACTGTGATCAAGATTACAGGCTATTTCTGTCTCGCCTTGCATGAAAAAATAGCATGTCTGTAGCAGTGTGGAGTGCGGGTTGTGAGGAAATAGAATCTTCTTTTCGTGGAGAGTGTCTTTTGTGTTAATTATATGCTGGAGATGCATTGAGGTGCAGTGGCTAGGCATGAAAGGGGAAGAACTCGAGAAAAGAGTCAAATTAATCGGGAAAGATGGGGAAAGTGCAGGCAAAGGGAATATAAGGGGATATAAGGGGATATGATATCAGGGTGAGGTTATTGGGAAATAGATTAGGGATTTGAAAGGGATAGGTGCATGAAGGGAAATAGGCAAGTGTGTACCAGTGAATATTGAAGATCAGGTTAGAACTGTAAGGGAATAGGAAACAACAGGAAATTGATTTGAAAAGTAAGAAATTGGTAGAGAATGCAAGTGATTTGGGAAGATCAGGTTAAGATTTAGTATCCAATGAGGTATTATGTGCACTTGGCTCCAGATTATGATGCCTTAGATGTTGCCAATAAGATTGGAATCATCTAAAGTGGAGTATAACTGCATTAAAATTTGTTCTAAATGTAAAAAAAAAAAAAAGTGTCCAATGAGGTATTGAGAAGATCAAGTAAAGACTAAGCATCCACTTGGTTATTGTGAAGATCAGATATAGATTTATCATCCAAAGGGAATTTGGAACATCAGGTAAAGACTTAGCACCCGCAAGGGAATTGGAAACATCAGGTGAAGATTTAGCATTCAAGAGAAAATTTGAAAAAAAAGGCAAGTACGCAAGGAATCGATAAGAAAATGCAGAAATTGACATGAGAAATTGAAGGAATAAAGACTTAGGAAAGAAAGGGAAACGGCGAACAAAAAAAAACAAGAACGAGAAACATTTCTTTCTGTAGATACGGAAATGACATAGACAAGGGCATAAGAATGTGTAAAAACCTCGACAAGGCGAACGTACAGGAGGTGCGGAAAAGAACAAACAAGGAACAACACAACGACGTACAGAACTCAAAAATGGACCGAGATCCTGGAAACTTTTATTTTCTATAGAGACCAATCTGAAATTTGCAAGTTATAAAAAGCACTGACGCGATGGTTTTATTTTGAGAAAGGAAGACGAACTGCAAACAGCAGTAACCTAGCAACGAGCAGTAACCTAGCAACCAGACTACCACTAAAGCCTGCCATCTATGCAGATGATGTACCTCGGCTTGTGAAATTTATCGACGACATCAAAAAGACATTCCATGAACTCTATGGATGGCGCATAAATACCGGCGTAGAGATATACACTTTATGAGGATAAAAAATAGTTCCTGAGAAATAAAAAAGAAGGGGGCGGGCAGCTAAAGAGGATGCAACGCCTGAAGGGAGATGAAATAACGACTAGGATGCTATGCGAAGAGTCAGCGGATGAAATTGTTTTTTATTAAGTTTCTAGATTTGATGCATCAGAAGTGAAACATTACCTCGGGTGCCATAAAGACACTGGCTCCCTCGGTCGCGCACCTCCCCCCCCCCCTCTCCCCTTGCTTGCAGCCTCGTTGGTTTTATTTATAGAATTGCTACTTCACTAATAAAAAAAAATGGTTTCATATTTCTAGCTTAGTCATACTACGTGATATGGTTACATTTGGGGTTATGTTGAGGGCTGGGTAACGTTGCAGATTTCACACTGTTAGTGTTGTGATTCTGCCTTCTCCGTGACTTTAATACGTACCTAGGTGTACTGTTATGATGTGTGTGATGGGGTTCGAGAGTATGTGTGTTGTGAAAGGATTTTGGACAAACAAAAGATTATGGCTGTGTGACGCGGTACGCAAGAATGTGACGTTTCAGTGTAAGATCGTCGTTGTGTTAGGGGGGGGGGGGTCTGCATATTGTTGTGTTAGGGGTGGGTGTGCATATTGTTGTGTTAGGTGGGTCTACATCTTGTTGTGTTAGGGGGTCCGAATATTGTTGTGTTAGGTGGGTCTGCATATTGTTGTGTTGGGGGGGGGGGGGGAGAGTCTGCGTATTGTTGTGTTATGGGGTCTGATATTGTTGTGTAAGGGGAGGGGGTCTACATATTGTTGTGTTAGGGGGGGGGGGGGTCTGCATATTGTTGTGTTGTGGGGGTCTGCATATTGTTGTGTTAGGGGGGTTGCTGAGTTGGTACCAAATATATTACCTAGCAATATTTTGGACTATACCGACAATGTTGAGAGAGGGATCATAACGCATGGATAACCCACGATCTCTTTACTTGATGCCAAGGTGCCCGCCCAGGAGCCATATATATATAGAGAGAGATAGAGATAGATAGATAGATAGATAGATAGATAGATAGATAGATAGATAGATAGATAGATAGATAGATAGATAGATAGATAGATAGATAGATAGATAGATAGATAGATAGATAGATAGATGGATAGATGGATGGATGGATGGATGGATGGGTGGATGGGTGGGTGGGTGGGTGGGTGGGTGGGTGGGTGGGTGGGTGGATGGATGGATGGATGATGGATGGATGGATGGATGGATGGATAGATAGATAGATAGATAGATAGATAGATAGATAGATAGATAGATAGATAGATAGATAGATAGATAGATAGATAGATAGATAGATAGATAGATAGAGATAGTTAGATATATATATATAGATAAACTTTAGCAGATATTTTTTTATTTTTATAAAGGGCTTATTTTTGTTATAGGTTTAGTTCTGGCTAATGGGTTGGGTTTGAAAATGCGTACAGAGTATATTGTCAAGTTAGCGGGAGGCTTAGTTTTGGAAACGGGCTAGATTTGAGATGATATTAATGGGCATTTTTTTGTGATTTGGAGAAATATTGAGGATACGCATTTAAAAGTGAAATACGACATCCGACGAACCATCCACAGCACTGACAAAAAACGTCTTCACAACTAATAGCACTTGATCGTAGTTTTTCTCATTGATTTCTCATCAGATAACGCCCCCCACCAACACCCCCACCACCACCATCACTCCTGATATAACTCGGTTCGTTCTTGGTTTCAACCACTCCATCAAGAAATCACTAGTAAAATAGCACTGAACTCCCACTTCCCTTTACACTGGGTACCTATTTTTAGAACGAATTCTTTCTATACTTCTTATGAGAGGGGTATTCTTGCTCTGCCTTTTTTTTTCTTGAATAGAAAAAAAATAATTCTCAAAGCGGTAGTGTTTTTAAGTTATTATCTAATCCAAAACTGGGGTTTGTCGATATTTATTTCTCCCACCCGCTTGTTCTTAAAATTTATAATTTCCTTTTCAGATATTATTTTGCGGTTAAAAACTGCCTTTGTTTATACCTATTCATTTTCTCGTATATCGTTTTTGTTGGTTGTTTTTGTGGGGGGTTTTCGAATTCCGTTTATGAAACATTTCGCCTAGCGGTTATCTATAAATAACGTCAAGCTATTTTAGCCGATTTTTAACCTCCCACAACCCGTATTTCCGCCTTCACAAATCCGAAAAAAAAGGCGTCTGAAGCTTACCAACCCCCCCCCCCACACATATATATATATATATATATATATATATATATATATATATATATATATATATATATATATATATATATATATATATATATATATATATATATATATATATATATATATATATATATATGTAACTAGGGGAAGTTACCAAGAGACATAACGTGTTACAGTCTGACGTCACAGTGCAGGTGTTGGCTGATGCCAAGGCGTAATATCTCGGGAAGCGATACGAAAGACGGTCTGTCAACTTTGATGTGACAGGATGCAGGTGGCTTATTAAAATCGGACTGTACGACAGAAGCGGCGTAATTAACAGTCTGATGTAACGATTAGAATCGATTACAATTACGATTATGATAGGACCGAATATGAGTACGATTATGAAGGGGATATAAGGAAGGCGACGGCTGAGCTCGAGGTCTCTCAGGAAGTCTCTCAGAAAGTCTCTCAGAAAGTCGGTCTCAGAAGGTCTGTCAGTCAGTCCGTCAGTCTCTCTCTCTCAGTGAGTCTGTGTGGCAGTATCAAGTTGGTTATATTGTGTTAAGAAGGACGTTAGACATGTGTATTCAGTTAGATGAAGCCTAGTGAGGACTGTTGGGGGTCCGTTGATTCAGACTATTATTGTGAAACATCTCTCTTGATTCATTATATTATTGTGAAGCATTCTTTGATTCATGTAATAAAAGGATCAATAATGAACCTGCATCTTCGAGTATCTATGCTGTGGTCAATGTTGTGTGGAATGAGTGGTTAGACTCGGGAAGGTCACATTTGGCGTTGTCGGCAGGGTAGCCAGAGACTCGTTACATTTGGCGTTGTCGGCAGGATAGACTCGGGGACTCGTTACATTTGGCGCTGCGACCAGGATGAATTCAACGAGACTTGCCGCGTTAGGCACCCATAGTCAACCTAGTTCATAACTGTGTTTAGTGTGTGTGTGAATTCGGACATTCAGGAACAGTGAAAATTGAGGAACGAGGAAAATTTTTTCATACACACACGGTAAGAAAGAACTCTTTTTTTTTACTAAAGGAATAAAATGTCTACTCTGGACGAGAAGCAGACCCATATTGTGGTCCTGCCCAGAGAGTCCCACATTAACAAATTTTACGGGGAGGGTGATCCAACTTTAACCAACAGGTTCAGTGAGGAGGTCAAAGCGGCCTGGGCCTCGAGAAACATGTCACCAGAGGAAAGATTAAGACTGCTGATGGGCAGTATAGGAGAAACGGTTAGGGCAGAGGTCAAATGCCACGATAAAACCGTCCAATCAGATCCAGATAAGGTGCTGGATCTAATTATGGAGACCTTTGGGGAGAGACGGTCGGGATCGCAACTGCTAACGGGGTTCGTAGGCTTAAAGCAGAGAATGGCGGAGAGTGTGATGGAGTATTCACACCGAATAAACAGGGCCTTTGATTCGGTAAAGGGCAAAACACCTGACATTGATGTACGCCTACTGAGGGACCAGTTCATCGAGGGGCTAGCAACCCCGATCTTAAGGAGAGAGTTGAAAGAGGAGGTCCACAAAGACCCGCAGTTGACCTTCCTTCAGGTCAGGAACTCAGCGATCCGCAGGTCCGAGGATGAGGACCAATCGAACTGTTCGGTGGACAAAGTCTCTGTGCCGGAACAGAAACAATCCCCACCCACGGGGACCGGCACGGTGGAAACCATGATGGCTCAACTGTTGGCCCACCTGGATAAGGTTGACCAAAGATTGGAGAGGTTGGAAAGCAGGTCAACAGCTGAGAATCAGGAAAAGAACGGGACAAAACAGAGACAGGTTGGACGGCCGCGACCCGCCGGTCCATCACTCCGGTGGACGGCTGACGGTCGACCAATTTGCTTGTCCTGTTCACAACCCGGACATATGGCACGGTACTGCCAGGGAAACGGTCGTCCTCTGTAAGGCAGGGCCAGGCTACAGAGGGGCGAGGTTATGGCCCAAGAAACAAAATGATGGGAGTCTGTCCCGAAATGGTGATTACGATTGGGGACATCGCGGTGAAGGCAATTGTGGATACAGGCTCCCAGGTGACGACAATCACGGAAAATTTTTACACCAAATGGATGAAAGGAAAAGACCATAGGTTGAGGTCTGACACATGCATGCGCCTGACGGCAGCTAATGGACTAACCATTCCTTACTGTGGTTATTTTCTGGCGGATGTCGTGGTGGCGGGACATAGGTTGAAGCAGGTTGGGGTGTTCGTTACGAAACACAACCTAGAGACAAATGTGTCAAATATACCTTGCCTGTTGGGCATGAATATTCTTGGCCAGTTGCCAGAATTTCTTACAAATATTGTCGGATCGACCACACCAGGTCGGGGATCCAAGTTGGCCAGGTTTGCCAAGACCAGAGGAAGGATATCAGTCCCGGCAAACACGGTCAAGGCAATCACATTACAAATTGGTGATAGAAGCGTGAATGGTGATGTGATGATAGAACCATGTGGCGCCGCACTGAGGGCAGGCGTCGTGTTACTGCGGACATACACATCAGCGGAAAATGGACTAGTTCAAGGATTAGTGGCAAATGTTTTGGATGAGGAAATTTTTATACCGCCTAATACTCTGGTAGGAGTACCACAGAACGTTGAGGTACAAAGGTCGGCACAGTGCATCGAACTGAGCAATACCAGCAGTAATGAAGTAACAATTAGGTCGGTCAATGTGACGGCCGAGGTGAAGAAAGAGGATGGCCGATCATATACATTCCCGGAAACTGAGGACCCAAAACTAAATGAATTGTTGAATAAGTACAGGGATATATTTGCCTCGTACGAGGGTGATTTGGGTTACACGGAAGTAATAAAACACCAGATACCCTTACTACAAGACAAACCGGTGGCGCAACCTTATCGAAGATTACCACCAAGTCACTACTCTGCGGTGAAAGCACACCTGAACGATCTACTAAAAAAGGGAATTATTACAACCAGCACGAGCCCGTATGCGGCACCGATAGTAGTGGTAAAAAAGAAGTCAGGGGAGATAAGACTGTGTTGTGATTACCGGAAATTGAACAATATCACAAGAAGGGATGCATTCCCCTTGCCTCGTATTGATGAATGTCTTGATGCGTTGGGGGGAGCAAGATTTTTTTCTACCTTGGATTTGGCTAGTGGCTACCACCAAGTGGCCATGCACCCCAACGATCAACATAAGACTGCATTTATTTCTCCACTGGGACTGTACGAGTGGACCCGTATGCCGTTTGGTCTAACTAATGCACCTGCTACATTCCAGCGAGTAATGCAGAGTGCTATGAGTGACTTTCTATTTCAAATAATGTTGGTGTACTTGGATGATATACTAGTTTATTCAAAAACTTGGGAGGACCATCTAGAAAGATTAGAACAAGTGTTTCTCCGTCTTAGGGAGATAGGAGTAAAGCTGAACCCAGACAAATGCTGCTTCGGTCTGAAATCGGTACATTTTTTGGGTTACGTGATTTCGTCGGATGGCATCGCCACTGACCCAGATAAAATTGCAGCTGTTAAAGAATGGAAACAGCCAACAACTACGGTAGAGGTCAGATCATTCTTGGGCTTTGCTTCCTATTATAGAAAATTTGTGCCTGGTTTTGCAAAAATTGCCGCACCATTGCATGACTTGGTAAACAAAATGACAAAGAAACACAGTAAGGAGAAAAAGAAAGGTAAAACACAACTGATAGGTGAATTATGGACTGAGGAATGCCTGAACTCGTTTAAGCTATTGAAAAAGGCTTTGACAGAGGCGCCGATATTAGGATATGCAGACTTTGACAAACCATTTCGGCTAGAAATTGACGCCAGCTCTAAAGGTCTGGGAGCTGTGCTATCACAACAACAAAAGCAAGGTTTCAGGGTTATTGCTTATGCCAGTCGAGCTCTGAAGGAATCAGAGAAGAACATGACAAATTACAGCGCCATGAAACTAGAACTTTTGACATTAAAATGGGCTGTGACGGAAAAATTCAGGGACTATCTATTAGGTGCTAAATGTGTGGTATACACTGACAATAACCCCTTGAGTCACCTAAAGACAGCAAAGTTGGGATCCATCGAACAGCGATGGGCAGCAGAATTGGCACTCTTTGACCTGGAGATAAAATATCGCCCGGGGCGGTCCAATGGCAATGCGGACGCCTTATCAAGGAATCCTTACGAGAGACCGGGCGATGAGGAAGAAACGCTGACAGGAATATGTGAGGTCAGAGCGTCAACAGATATCCCTCACGGGGTGCGAGTGAGTCAGAACGGACAGACCGGGGTGGAGCACATTTCCACAGAGCCCGGACATATGGACATTGGTGATTTTAGTTGCCTTAATCACAAAGAAATAAGAAATGCCCAGAGAACGGATAGTGGCTTACAGCCGCTGTTGAAACACGTCCAGGAACAAAAATTCCCAGGAAGAAGGGAAAGAGAACAATTTGGTCGAGAAACAAAGAAAATACTGAGTCAGTGGGACCGTCTCAGTATACAGGATGGTGTTCTCATGCGGAGAATTCATGACCAAATTGATGGGACAATACACCAGGTGGTGGTGCCTGGACAATTACGAGAAGAAGTGCTAAGGTTGGCACATGACAGGGCAGGACACCAGGGTCAGGACAGGACGCACAAAATATTACGACGAAGGTGTTACTGGCCCAATATGGAAATGGAGGTCAAACGCCATTGTGAGGCTTGTGTGAGGTGTCAGCATGCGAAAATGCCAGTTGTCAAAATGAGACAGCCATCGGGACACCTATTAGCGACAAAACCACTAGAGATTGTGGCTATGGACTTTACGTCGTTGGAGCAATCATCGGATGGGACGGAACATGTGTTGGTAATGACTGATGTTTTCACCAAATGGACTGTGGCGGTGCCCACACGAGATCAGACTGCCAAAACAGTGGCAAAGGTCTTAATAGAACATTGGTTCATCAAATATGGCATACCAAGACAATTACACTCTGACCAAGGAAGGGCCTTCGAGTCAGAAGTAATTAACCAACTGTGCAGCCACTACGGGATCAACAAATCTAGAACAACCACATTTAATCCGAAAGGAAACGGACAGTGCGAGCGGTTCAACCGCAGCATGCATGATTTGCTGCGTACTCTAGAACCTGAACAGAAAAAACGTTGGCCTGATTTTCTCCCAGAGTTGGTATATCTATACAACTGCACACCCCATGCCACAACCGGCTTTTCGCCATACATGTTGCTGTTCGGACGGGAGGCTCGACTCCCCCTTGACTTGTTCCTAGGAAAAAAGGAGAGTATGACTGGCTCATACACTGCACTGGAATATGTGAATGAACATATGAGACGAATTAGAGAAATGTACAGGGTAGTACAGGAAAGACTAGAACATGAAGCACGGCGAAGGGAACCGCCGGTACAGACAAAGGACCCGCCACTCAAACTGAACGACAGGGTATTACTGCGTAGCCACCCGTTAGGCAGAAACAAAATCCACGATCTCTGGGGACAGGAGATATGGCAAGTCGTGGAGATGCCTAAAGTAGCAGGTGGCCCCTTTAAGATAAGACCCATCGATCACACCAAACCGGATCAGTGGGCGAATATTGCTCAATTAAAGAAATATTGTCATAGTCAAGGAGAGCAGTTACACACAAGGAAACCCAAGACAATTAGGGAACCGGAAACTATAACGGAAATTCTCATACCCATCCCGGAACCATGTCACCATCAACAGAGCAACAGCGACACACAAAGGGAGGATACCGGCAACAAGGAGGATCCCGGTCCCTCCAAAAGCAGAGAGACAGTAGACCATCAGATAAGTGGTCCGCGGAGAAGTTTGAGAAACAGAAAGAATACGAAATTTTTTGTCAGCAACCATCAATTCTTTCATGGTCGCGCTGGTATGAAAACAGACTGTTCAAAAAGTCATAAAAGTGAACTGGTGAAGGCACCAAACGAAAAAAGGTGGATGTGAATTCTAGAACTGTTTTGTGTCTGAGGAAGATGATGTAGACACATTGGATATGTGAAATAGGGATAACTGTCAATCTTATACGAATGTGACGACATTGACAGTGAGTGGAACAATGGATTTTTTTTACGGTGGTGCGATGGACTTTGAAGGACTGCACCTGCCAAGCGTTGTTTGTGGTTGATAACACACAAAAAAAGGCAGGGGTGGATGTAACTAGGGGAAGTTACCAAGAGACATAACGTGTTACAGTCTGACGTCACAGTGCAGGTGTTGGCTGATGCCAAGGCGTAATATCTCGGGAAGCGATACGAAAGACGGTCTGTCAACTTTGATGTGACAGGATGCAGGTGGCTTATTAAAATCGGACTGTACGACAGAAGCGGCGTAATTAACAGTCTGATGTAACGATTAGAATCGATTACAATTACGATTATGATAGGACCGAATATGAGTACGATTATGAAGGGGATATAAGGAAGGCGACGGCTGAGCTCGAGGTCTCTCAGGAAGTCTCTCAGAAAGTCTCTCAGAAAGTCGGTCTCAGAAGGTCTGTCAGTCAGTCCGTCAGTCTCTCTCTCTCAGTGAGTCTGTGTGGCAGTATCAAGTTGGTTATATTGTGTTAAGAAGGACGTTAGACATGTGTATTCAGTTAGATGAAGCCTAGTGAGGACTGTTGGGGGTCCGTTGATTCAGACTATTATTGTGAAACATCTCTCTTGATTCATTATATTATTGTGAAGCATTCTTTGATTCATGTAATAAAAGGATCAATAATGAACCTGCATCTTCGAGTATCTATGCTGTGGTCAATGTTGTGTGGAATGAGTGGTTAGACTCGGGAAGGTCACATTTGGCGTTGTCGGCAGGGTAGCCAGAGACTCGTTACATTTGGCGTTGTCGGCAGGATAGACTCGGGGACTCGTTACATATATATATATATATATATATATATATATATATATATATATATATATATATATGTACGAATTTAAGTGTTAGAAAATTATCGTGCGCATTTGTCTAAATTTATGAGCTAAAAAATTACCATTGAAAGTGTTGGGAAATCATTTTCATTTTTCAAATTACAGTAATAATTGTCGGTATGTTCATTAAACACAAGTTTAAAAAAAATATCATCTTTTACAAAAATTCTAATTATGTCTTTATTTAGTCCTATAGCACTTACTTCCCTTTGATAAATTAGGAAAACAAAATTACTTTCCTTTATAAAACCATTGCATTAGTCGAAAATAATTTACTTTTTAATTACTTTGTTTTGGTGTTGGGAAAAAAAAATAATTACATAATTAGCGGGGATTGATCAAGTGCAAATGTTGTAGGTATTTTACGGATAAGCTTGGAGTATTAAAATTGTTCATCAAATTGAAACAGGCGCGTTCGTTTAAGTGAGTGCAAAAGACTATGAATAAGTTGGGGTACTATAGTCGTTCATTAAGCTAAAACAGGTGATTCCGCCCCGGGCGTTTATGTTCGCGTTAGTGTTTTCTTTGTGTTTAGGTGGGTTTGCGTTAGTGGTTGCGTTTTGATTTGGTTCGTTTTTGTTCTTTCTTTTTTCGTTTTTGTTTGTGTTTCTTTGTTTGGGTTTGTATTTGTGTTTTTGGTTGGTTTTGCATTTGGATTTGGTTTGTTTTCGTTTGCTTTTTCGTTGTTTTTTTTTTTTTGTTGGTATTGGTGTTTGTGGTTGGGTTTGTTGTTAGGTTTTTGTTTTCGTTTGCTTTTTTGTTTGTTTTTTCTTTGTGTTTGTATTGGTGTTTGTGGTTGTGGTTGGGTTTGTTGTTAGGTTTTTGTTTTCGTTTGTATTTGTAATTGTGTTAGCGTTATGTTTGCGTTTTGTTGTTTTGGTTGGTTGTGGTTTGGGTGGGCAATGCCGGGTTTAGGATGATTACTAAACACACAGGTAATGGTCTTTAACAGAAAGGTTTTTCACAGAAGCCAGAGCAGGGCCTGGCCGGGACGGCTAGTATATATATACTTTCAATAAACATGCTACAAAAATTAACCCATTTGTCGTCAATTATATTTTTATTTTTAAGTTAAAAAAATAAACACGCTGTCTTATTTTTGTAAAAGTAATTTGTCTTGACTAAAGTCAAAATGACCCAGCCCCCATCCTTATATTCCTAACTCGTCTAGAACATCCGGATCACGATTTCCGATACACGACCAAACTAATTTTACCCTTGAGTCACCCATTGTTACGACGGAGATATTGTTTACTTATCTCCCTTGAATTGTCCGGAAAATCTCGTTTTTAAATCAGTTTTGTTTTGTTTCGTTGTTATTCTCGATCCTTTCTTGTTCCGGGTGTTTGTGAAACGTCCACAAATCGGTCGCGACCACGAACAAATGTTCAACTTGATAAGACTTTTTGTGTTGAGTTAAACACATCCCTAGTCGGTGCTTTAAGTTCGATGGTGGTTCTAATATCTGTATAAAAAGGTGGCCTCTATCTTAACCGGAAGTCGTTAGTAGCTAATGTAAACATTTTTAAAAGCTCTTGTCTTTTGTGTGTTGTTTTTTAATGTTTTTAAACTGGACTAAAATGTTAAATCATGATCTGGGTTTTTTAATTAACTTCCGGCCAAAGACACTGCTGGTCTAATTATTATTTTGGTAGCATATAGACAAAGTCACACTACCTTTAAAAATATTTTTTACCGACAAGTAGGCCAATTAAAACTTACTTTCCCACAAAAGTAGACCACCCTAATTTACATTACCGCTAAGTTACAGTACCACTAAGTAGGTCACTAAAACTACCTTCCTTCAATTAGGTCACTAAAATGTATATTCCCCAAAAGTATGCCACTAAAACTTACTTTCCCACAAAAGTAGGTCTCTAAATCTTACGTTTCCCCAAAGTAGACCACTACATCTTACATTCATCAAATTAGTTGACTAAAATGTATATTCGACAAACTTAGTCCACTGAGTATTGCAATCCCCATAAGCGTGCAAGTTGAAAGATACATTCCACAAAAGTAGTCCAGTTTAATGACACCGTTTCAAATATTACCTGTATGCCAAATCGGGCCTATTTGTACGTGCCTTTAAGTACATCAGTCGAAGACCAATTAAATTAATTAATTAATTGATTGATTGGTTAGGTGTTTACACACACTAGGTATACAGTTCGAATAGCCGTAAAAGTAAGTTTGGGAAAGTGGTGCGTGTCAATTAGGTAGGGTGGTACGTGGTGCAGTAATTCAAGGAAACGGCTATTCACATCAACTCAAAATAACGGGTAATTTAGATAAGACTGTAAAAACACTTGCTCCATTAACAAAGCGAAGGAGTATTTTCTGAATAAAAAGTGATTATGCTTTGTCCTGGTGTATTCCGCTAAAATGGTGTCACCCGGTACGGTTCCCCCACTCCTCTTTGATAATTCAGTTAGAATTCGTTTTTTTACTAATTTATTATTGCATTTTTGGCCGACGAAATAATCTATTTTTCGTCCGCTAATTTATTTTTTATATTCTCGAATTGAAAGATCTGTCAATATTGAAAAATTTTTTAACATTTGGTTGAAACGTAATAGAAATAAATACATGTTAATTATACCGGCTGGATTATCCAGTGTGTGTTTCTAAATTAGAATATTTTTTTATTTTATTACTGTGTTTAAGTAAAATTAGGTCTATACATTCAGTATAATCAGCACATTTTTCTTACCATAATTCTGTAGTTTTACGTTCTACGCAAATTGCTGAAGATACTCATCTTATAACCTCAGACAAATTTGTAACAGAGAGCATTGCATATATGGGCTTTATATATTTGGATATCCCACAATCCATTAAAAAAATAGCAATGAAAAAACTCAATTCAACAGAGCGCAAAAACTTCTCAAACCGCAGACACACCTAATCCTGTTCTCTATCCCAGACACCTCCCCAATCGTTATTCTATACCCAGTTTCCTTTTTTTTTACATTTTTCTTTCCCGGGGACAAATATAAAAAAAAAATCTGCTTGGCTTCACTGTTGATCTCAAAACTGGAAAAAAATGGGTTCAATAGAGATCGATAAGGCCGTAAATTAACGCCTTCTGTTTAGAAAAAAAATGTGGCATGCTAGTCGCTAAAACGCTGAATTCACTCGACAAAAGCCTTGACATGTCATACACAATTAACGGAGATCAATTTAAAGTTTTATACGGGCCCAGGCGTGGTCTCATTTGTGGGGTATTTTTTTTTCTTTTAGGGCGGAACTATATAATTGAAACATGCATTTCAATCTTTTTAATTTTATGAGTACTATGCTCCTTTAATGTAATGGGGACTAAATTCAGTTTATGTAATGGGTACTATAATTCTCTTCATGGAGACCATAGAAAACACCAAGCTGTAGGCGCGCCTAGCAGCCCCCTCTCTTCCTCTCTAGGCATAGCCCTACCACATGGTCTGGTGAGCTGTGGTTCACGCTAAATGTTTACAATCGTAGAGCCGGGTTTAGTGACGGCTATTAGGGGCAGATAATTTAGTTTGAAACGATTTTAAACTTAGGGGAGGTAACTAAGAGGACGCTGCTTTCACGGGGGTGTAGGGTAGGGGTTGGGGTAAAGGAGGGGGGGGGGTTATCGTCTTCAACGAGCTACTGATAGTGTTTTAAAGCAAATATTTTCAGTGGCAGCGTTGGTACTGTCGAATTCACAAATTATGAATTACTGAAAAGTTGAAAATAAAACAACTAAATAGCGGCGTATGATACGCTGCGGGTCGGCTCGTGGGTACTATATTCCTTAAATGCAATGTGTATTATGTTCCTTTAATATAATAGGGACTAAGTTCCTTTAATGTAATGAGTAGGTACTGTCTTCCGTTGATGTAATGAGTACTATATTCCCTAAATGTAACGGGTACTTTCATCCTTTAATGTAATGGGTACTAAGTTCTTGTAATGTAATGGTTACCACTCTCCTTTAATGTAAGGGGTTATTAATGCATTAAATATAGTGGGTACAACATTCCTTGAATGTAATGGGTACTTTATTGCTTAAATGCAATGGGTACTATGCACAGTTTTTGTCATGGGTACTCTTCTCTTTTATTGGAATTGTTGCTAGAATCCTTTAGTTTTTGCCTACTTGCTTTCTTTAATATAATGGCTATTAGTTTCCTTCAATGTAATGGCTACTCATTCTTTAAATATATTGGCAATTAGGTTCCTTCAATGTAATGGCTACTCCTTCTTTAAATATATTGGCTATTAGTTTCCTTCAATGTAATGGCTTCTAGTTTTCTTTAATGTGATTAGTTGAAGTGCGAGCACTTTGGTCCCTTGTGGGTAACCAGTTCACGTCATGGAACTTTTCTTTTAAAATCAAAGGCTCTGATCAATGTCAACCTCTTATGGTTAAGTCAGCGCAGGTGAAAGCACACCTCGTTAGTAGCAGAGGTGTGGCTACGTGGGGGGGGGGCGAAAGCACCGGGCGCCGAACTTAGGGGCGCCAAACGGGACATGAAATATTTTTTTAAATCTCGGTTCTGAGCTGAATTACACAGTCAAAGTGAAGAAAATCGACTGCTATTTGGCTTTGTGGACAGATTTAACATGTTTTTAATTATGTATCAGTAAATATCATAAAATAAAAGCTGTTATGGGACAATTACTGAAAAAGCACCCAATGGGGGTGCGGGAGTGGTTTGTTTGTTTTTTTTTTTGTTTTTTTTTTGCCATCGTGAGACATGGGGTAGGGGGCGTCGTAACATTTATAGTTCCTCCTTGTGCCGGAATAGGTTGCTACGTCGCTGTTCAGAAGTGGCGGAACTAAGGCGGGTGCACGGGGGGGGGGGGGGGGGATGGGGCCTTAGACCAACACCACTCCCTTCAAACTATTTTTATTTAAAGAGAAAAAAATGTGAATTTTTAAAACTCTTTGAAAAGTGTTAAATGTTCTCCGAGATACTTGCAAAAATCGAATGGGTATATATATATATATATATATATATATATATATATATATATATATATATATATATATATATATATATATAATACGACATGTCTGAGTGTCAGACACTGTTTCCCTGTTAACAAAAATGTCTGGCTAAGCTCACATTATAGCCACTAATTTGTATTGTGTGTCAAAAATGATTATGTAAGCTGTAATCGGAGATTCCCTCGGAGCTAATTTTATACTCGCGTGGATTGAAAAGGAAACGTTAAAGAGGGAATACCACCAACAGAGTCTAACGCATTGGCTAATCCGACGAAGTCCTAATGTCGAAACGTTACCTTGTTTGGTAATGTTGGGAAAGGTTATCGGGTTAAATAGTTATTGTCTATTTAACCAATTACATTTGCAATAGTTATTTACTTATTTAACGAATAACATTTGTAAAAGTTATTTTCTATAAACCTATAATATTTGTAATAATTTTCTATTTTACAAATAACATTTATAATAGTTATTTACTTATTTAACAAATAAAATTTGTAAAAGTTATTTTCTATAAACCTATAATATTTGTAATAATTTTCTATTTTACAAATAACATTTGTAATAGTTATTTACTTATTTAACAAATAAAATTTGTAAAAGTTATTTTCTATAAACCTATAATATTTGTAATAATTTTCTATTTAACATATAACATTTGTAATAGTTATTTACTTAACAAATAACATTTGTAAAAGTCATTTTATATTTAACCAATAACATTTTAATAGTTATTTTCTATTTAATCAATAACCTTTGCAATAGTTATTGTCTATTTAAACAATAACATTTGTAAAAATTATTTTCTATTTAATCAATAACATTTGTAACATTTATTTTCTATTTAACCAGTAACATATTTGTAAAAAATAAATTTCTATTTAATAAGTAACATTTGTTAATAATTATGTTTATCATAAACACTCGATCCTGCAAAACAATTAATGTAGTTATTTGTTTCACTTCCTTTCCGGCGTATTCGGTAGTTTTTTGAGCGTCAAATTTCTGGTTCTTTTGTGCCCCTTGTTTACGTTGATATTGTTCATGAGAGGGGGCGGGTGATTTATTGTTGTTGATGTGGAAGATTCCGCCCCCCCTCCCCCCCACCTTTGTCCATCCAGAGTTTATCGGCACTTCCGGGTCACGTGATACTCCCATCCCTTGCGTCGTACAGGGGCGATAAATGTCAGGGGTTGCAGCAGACGATCCCCAGGCAGAAAACTGAGACACATTATTGTCATGAGAGCAAGGGACGGAGGTCCTGCTATTCTAAATAATTTTTTGTATGATTGTATTCAGCATTAGTTTTTTTTAAAGAGACATATTGTCTCACCGTTGTTGTTTTTTTTTTATTTATATCATTTTCATGAAGAAAGAAAAATATTGTTAGATTATGCATTTATTCTATAATTTTTAATATCTTTTTTTTTTGTCATTTTATTGTTGCATCTATTACAAGTCCTTGTAAAAATGCTGAATTGCGTGTCAAATGTTTTGTATTCTGGCATTACCCTTTACCATTTACCCCCTAATTACCTTCCCCCTTCCTTCTGCCCCCCCCCCCCTCCCCACGACCGATAACCCCTTCAAAGTGTCGATTACCTCCCTGTCATTTACAGCGTTAGCGTTAGGCTAATCTTATTCCCTTACATGGCAATCTATAGAATGTTTAGACAACGTACACAAATCTAACTTTTACCTCGCACACTGTCAGCTCATTTTGGTGGATTCTGCACTAATACATAGCCTTGACTCGTACCCCTAACTCTACAACACCCAAACAGATGAACGTTTTATATTGGCTTTTCTCTATTCTGCACTTGTGTATCATTGACTCTAACCCTAACTCCACAAAACACAAAAAGATAAACGTTTTATATTGGCTTTTCTTTATTCTGCACTTGTGTATCATTGACTCGAACCCTAACTCCACAAAACACAAACAGATGAACGTTTTATATTGGCTTTTCTTTATTCTGCACTTGTGTATCATTGACTCGAACCCTAACTCCACAAAACACAAACAGATGAACGTTTTATATTGTCTTTTCTTTATTCTGCACTTGTGTATCATTGACTCGAACCCTAACTCCACAAAACACAAACAGATGAACGTTTTATATTGGCTTTTCTTTATTCTGCACTTGTGTATCATTGACTCGAACCCTAACTCCACAAAACACAAACAGATGAACGTTTTATATTGGCTTTTCTTTATTCTGCACTTGTGTATCATTGACTCTAACTGTAACTCTACAAAACACAAACAGATGAACGTTTTATATTGGCTTTTCTTTATTCTGCACTTGTGTATCATTGACTCTAACCCTAACTCTACACCACCCAAAATGATGAGCTTTTTGTATTGCCCTTTCTTTATTCTGCACTTATATGTACCCCTGACTCCATCGCTAACTCTAAAACGCACAAACATAAGAGCTTTTTATATTGCCATTCGTGATAAGCCACTAATACGGGTTTACGACATTACCCCCCCCCCCGTTAATTACCCCCCAGGCATCCCCCCACACCCGACCCCACCCCCCCCCCCCCCCGAAGAAATTACGCCCTCGGGAATTAACCTCCCCCCTCCCCCCAAGTTCAACAATCTTAACTCCAACTCTTTACCTATATATTACCTTAATCCTATCCATTAGAAAAAAACCTAAGCATTCACCTCAGCCTAAAACTTAACCCAACACCAACCTAGACATTGGAAGCCTAACCCTGACCCTAACTGTACCTTAAGCTATGACAGGAGGGAGGGTAATTGTCTGAGGGATAATGCCCTGATCCCCACTAATACATAGCCTTGACTCTACGCAGTGGCGTAGGCAGGGGGGGGGGGGGGTTAGGGGGTCATAACCCCCCCAACATAGACCCCTCGGTATATATAAAAATGTATGAGGGGGTGAAAATCGAAAGTTTGAGGGGGGGTGCAAATCGAAAGTTTGAGGGGGGGGGTGCAAATCGAAAGTTTGAGGGGGGTGCAAATCAAAAGTCTGAGGGGGGGTGCAAATCGAAAGTTGTCCCCGGGTAAAAATTGTAACCCCCCCTTGAGACGATTCTGGCTACGCCACTGACTCTACGTCTAACTTTTCAACACCCAACAGAAGAGCTTTTTATGGCCGTACGTGATTCTGCACTTATACATAACCTTGACTCTTCCTATTACAGCAATACCACACAGAAACATGCAATTTATTTGCCCTTCGTTTTTTTTTTAAATAAAAAATTCAGCACCGAAAAATGTTGTAACTTTAACATTATGTACTTATTTTTATTTCGAAACCTCGTCGTAATGAATTTATTGCATTATCTTTGTATCAAGTGGGGTAAGGGAGGTCATGCACTAACGTAAAAAATGGCTCTGGCTCAGACAGGGGATCTAAGAAAGTATGTACTGTACAGCTTAGCGTTCGGTATGCAAACGCTAAGCTCCTTGTGTATACCTGTTTGATGTGATCGGATTCGGGTGATTTTTTTTTTATAAAGATTTAGGTTGTTGACCTTATAGAAATTAAATTTAAAAATTTAGGAACGGGGGGTGAGGGGCTGAAGGGCAAGTGCAGCAGAGTTTATCTGAGCCAATTGTAGCGATGTTTGTAAGTGTGGTATTGCAGAAACAGTAAGGATAGATTCATCAGATTTGATTCAGGTGAGGGACATGATAGAGAATGGGCGGCGGATCTATTCATGCTTAGAAATTGAACTTTCTAATTGCTGGAATATATATATATATATATGTGTGTGTGTATATATATATATATATATATATATATATATATATATATATATATATATATATATATATATATATATATATATATATATATATATATATATATATATATATATATATATATATATATATATATATATATAATTTTTAATTAGGGATTTCGATTTTTAAAAATATAGCTGAACAATTTCCTATTTGTTATTCTGATCACACAAATAATACGTTATACTTTTGCTTAAAATGCTATGATCGCTATTTCTCAATTCATTCGACAGCCGTACAATCTATTCTAAGAGAAATCTTCATTTAATCAAATCCATCTCTACACCCGTACAGCGACGGGAAATTTTGCTAGTATTTTTTTTTTCATTTTTTTTTTACCCTGTCTCAATTTTTCCATCTAGACAGACATAAACTACTCGAAAATTTCTTTAAATAGTTTTATGGATGTTTTTTTTTTTATCTCCCCCCAGGAAAAAGACCTTTGTGAACTGAGACGCCACACGTACGAGAGCTCAGTGGATAGGTCAACGGTCAAGAAACTTGTGAGGCAGGTGTTCAAACCTTGTAGGTGTTCGGAGATCTACAGCAAAGGCGGGGTAAGTGGGGTGTGTGGGGTAATTGTGGGGTGTGTGGGATAATTGTGTGGGGTAAGTGGGATGTGTGGGGTAATTATGGGGTAGGTAGGAAGTGTGGGGTAATTATGGGGGATGTGGGGTAAATGGGGTGTGTGGGGTAATTGTGGGGTAAGTGGGGTAAATGGGATTTGTGGGGTAATTATGGGGTAAGTAGGAAGTGTGCGGTAATTGTAGGGTAAGTGGGATTTGTGGGGTAATTATGGGGTAAGTAGGAAGTGTGGGGTAGTTATGGGAGGTGTGGGGTAAATGGGATGTGTGGTAATTATGGGGTGTGTGGGGTAAGTTGGATGTGGGGTTATGGTGGGATGTCTGGAATAGTTGTTGGATTACAATGTGGTAATGGTGGGGTAGATGGATGTGCGGGGTGGTGGTGTGGTGATATGTGGGATTATGGCGTAATAATTGTGGGGTAGGTGGATGCGTGAAGTAGTAATGTGGTCAGTGTGAAAATAGGAGGTAATTGGGAACATATGGGATTCGTGAGAATGTAGGTTAATTGGGGATATATGGGGTAGTTGGGATTATTGAGAATGTAGGGTAAGTGGGAATATATGAAGATTGAGTGTTAATGATGGGGCACATACGAGTCGGTGTTAATGGTGATGTAAGCGGTACGGGTGAGAATCTGTGGAAACGTCTGGAATGTCTGGGGTAAGGGGGAATATGTTTGCAAGGTGAAAAAGTGGGAATCAATGGCAACCTTGGGGTTTATTGACAAATCAATCTACGGCGAAGATGGAGTAATTGGCAATCTGCGGAGACCGCGGTGTGAATTCCGATATAAAGATTAAGCGGGGGTTAAGGGAGAAAACAGGAATACAAGTACCCGTTTAGGATGGTAGCTCTAATAGAGCAGGTGAAGTAGAGCATTTCGGTGTATTTGTACTCTGCGTATGTGTAGTAAAAATGGGAGCCGGGCGTTTTCCCGAAGGTCGTTTGCCTTAAATGACACGGGCTAGTGGCTTTCGGGGATTTGTGCTATTCGAGCAAATATAGATTCTGGCTATTATCGCATTTGGACAAGTGTCTCGGGAAAATGACATTCGGGCTAGTGTCCATTCGGGCAAGTGTCCTTTCGGGCAAATGTCCATTCGGGCAAGTGTCCTTTTGGTAATTTTCGTCAAACCTAGTCAAATATATGCCTGTCTGTCTTTACCCTTCCTGTACGATTTGGGTGAACTCAACTGGAGAAGGCTGCATCTGACCACACCGATCGATTTTTACCTAAACCCGTACATGTGCATGGCCGCCCTCTATACATAGCGCACAATGACAATCTTGCGTATTAAAGCCGGAAAATCACGGCTCAATCTAAAGAAATCTGCGAGATTCATTGTCAGGTCTTCTCATGTCTTGTGTAGGCTGGGGTCAATAAATGTGTTTGTGGTCAGTCAAAAAGAAGAAATTCGCTCCGGATACAACATCCAAGATAGTTATGCTACCAAACAAATTGTGTCGAGCCCATAATTTTTACTATATGAACAAGTAATGTTTGCTTAACCCCGTCTCCTAAATAGCTGTGTTCACCTATTAATTTAACCTTAACGCATTGTTAGCTTTAAAGTGGGAGCAGATATTGCTTTTGAAAAAAACCATACCTTTTTCCGTAAAATACCCAACTAATGTTCTCATAAAACTTATAATAATCAGAAAAATTAATAAAATCTTACACGAATATAGTATATCGGAATAAATGCTTCCATTTTCTTCAAAACCCCGTGTGTAAATAAAATCTAAAAAAAAGGTACCCTTTCGAACCAGATGACCAATTACGGCAGTTGAAGGTTCACCTGTTTCTGTAACGAGTCAATCACCAATTCAGGGACAGACTCATTCCCGAAATCCGAACTCAAATTTCGGGTTATCGACCACACGCTCTACCATCCGACCACGCCGCCTTAGTACCGATACCATTTACATAATCAAAATCAATCCATCAGTCTCAACCAACTGCCACTGTACTATTTACATAAACACGCGCCTCGGGGTCTAATCTAACAATAGACTCACTCCCCTTACACTTGTCTTGTTAATGTATTCGTAACTGGAGGTCTATGAATAAAGTGCTCGTCTTGTTAATGTATTCGTGACTCGAGGTCTATGAATAAAGTGTTGGTTTGAATGCATGGCATTACAAAAAGTGTTAATGCGGTAGTTGTTTTTGTTTGCTCTGAATTTCATTCTTCTTGAATTATTTTTTGGCCCTTTTTTTTAAAGTTCCTAATTGTAATCTTGCACGGGATTTCCTCTAACATACTCAAGTATTGCGTGTCAAAATGTTAAGCGCCATTTGGCCCGTTAACTCTGATTTCAGCCTGCTTTTCTTTTCTGGATTTGCTTCCGTAGCCTTTGTCTACCCAAGAACCAACTACAAGGCAGCAGTTGTTTAACTCTGGAGTTTATCTCACTAGATGGGTTGCTTTCCCCAGCTAACGAGCCCCGTCTGGCCGGGATCCGAACTCAGATCTTTACCGCCCGATCAAGCTGTACTATATTTTTACTTTCTCGTATATACGAAGTATAGAGAAAGTCTTGTAATCGTGAAAAAAAAATCTAAATTTTTACACATCTCGACGTTTTACACCTCCCTGAGTCGGAAAAACATATTTTTGCAATCTTGTCCGTATGTCTGTGTGTGTGTGTCTGTAAACTTGAGCACCGTTACAGCTAGGTTGATGAAATTTCATATATAAGTATATTATCAAAATCGTAGATCCGTATCAACTTTTAAGCGATTTGCGATAACCGGAAGTGGTACTTTTTCTACTTTGAAATTTTCAAAAGCCTATAACTTGAGTACTATTTCAGATAGATAAATGAAATTTCACATGTAAGTAAAAGATCTAATCCTCTACCTTCTATTAAATTTTGAGTCATTTCCGTTGACCGGAAGTAGTAATTTACGCTATTTCCGATTTCTCAAAAAAACGCATGTAAATTTATAAAGTACTAATAATATTCCGCACTATTATGCATATTTTGTTTTGGCGTTCACTTGGTGCACAATTCTTTTTTCTACGAGATTCTATTCTATTTTAAAAAGTTTAAGTAATAAAAATCATGTCTATATTCCGAGTTGTCATCCCACGTAGTGTTATATAAGAATATTCGAGAAAGTTTAGGGGAGATCACTCCCGGTTTATTTTTTTTTACTGTCGAATCTTAAACAAATTATGTGTGTCTGTCGAATGCTGTAAAGTCTTAGAGTACTCTTGTGTGTGTGCGTATGTGTGTGTGTGTGTTCCGACATGAAACCCCTCAATCTGTTGGCATAAAATCAATTTTTAAAAGAAACCGATTCGACATTCGAATACGAGACCCTACGAGCCTGAATATCAAATGTTGCAATTGATTTAAATAAAAGCTTTGCGTTGTAGAGTGATTTGTTAGAGAATCCTTAATCGATCTCAATCCCAAAATGTCTCATCGATTTCAGTACAACAGTCCGTGTGCAATCTTTCTTCCACTCTGCCTCACCTATAAACGGCAAGGTGCTCAATATTAAATGGTTTCATACACGATCAATCATAGTGAAGATTTATTATTTTTGTTTATTTATTGACGTAGTTTCGATTCCTTTATTATCGCTCGCCGCCTTTCTTTAAAGGCCTGTAAAATATTGTTTCGTATTACTAAATAAATGCATTGAACGGCGAGGCCTAGCGGTAGAGTGCTGCTAACCCGAAAGTCTCGAGTTCCAATTCCTTCATTTGCGCAGGTCAATAAATGGATCGTTAGGTCATTATTTTTTTTTAACTTTTTACTCAATAAATGTAATGTTGAGTTTTTAAAGCATATTCTCATTTATTTGTCGTATTTACTTTCAAGGCTTGTAAAATATTGTTTCATGTTACTCAAATAATGTGACTTCGAGTTTTTAAAACAACTCCCCCCCCCCCCCCCCCTGTCAACCACAGACAGCCCTGCCTTTCTTGAACCCTGTTCCTGTAATAGAAAGACGCATATGACGATATTTTCTAAACTCATTTTTTTTTAAACGCCGTTTCCTATTTTAAACTTTGTTTATGGGCTTTAACTCTGAATTGACTGAAACTTTGATTCGCTTTCGCAACTGTAGCAGTGAATTTACTACCGAGATTCGCACTAGTTCGTGTGATTTGATACTATCAGTTTCTTTGGCGAAATGTCCTCTAAATAGAGCTGTCTTTTACTCCAGGGTAACACTATCTTGACTGCATTAGGACCCAGCCGGATACTGGGGGTGACCTTATTAGTTAGTGACCCGTTATGGCTGGTCTATTTTGATCACCACATCCGGTCTGATACCTGATAATATCTTGATGGGTGAAATTATGCCGAAAGTACATTGTGGAGGACATATTTGCGAGGAGATGGAAATGGTTTGAGAAAATACGTGAATTTTTTTTAATGGGAAGATCTTTGAAATTTTGAAGTTTTTGTGGAGACATGGGGATTTTTTAGAGAGGGCGTGAGAATTTTGTGTTGATATGTGGAAATTTTGTGTGCAGATGTGAGAATTTTGTGTGGGGATGTAGGAATTTGGAGACGTAATTGTGTATAAAGGTGTGAGAATGTTGTGTGGGGATGTGAGAATTTTGTGTGGGGATGTGAGAATTTTGTGTGGGGATGTGGGAATTTTGTGTGGAGATGTGAGAATTATGTATGGGGATGTGGGAAATTTGTGTGGGGATGTGGGAATTTTGTGTTGATATGTGGGGATTTTGTGTGGAGATGTGGGGATTTTGTGTGAAGATGTGGGGATTTTGTTTGGGGGACTTAGGAATTTTGTGTGGAAATGTGGTCTTTTTGTGTGAATATGTGGGGATTTTGTGTGAATATGTGGGGATTTTGTGTTGATATGTGGGGATTTCGTTTGGAGATGTGAGACTTTTGTGTGGAGATGTGAGAATTTTGTGTTAAGACGTAGGAGTTTCTGTGGCGGTGTTGGTATGTGTGAATTTTTCGTGAAGACGTGGGGATTTTCTTTGAAGATGTGGGATTTTTGTGTGGTAATTGTGTTTTGGGACGTAGGATTTCTGTATCCACCTGGAAATTTTTAGAGTCTACGTTGACGTGGGAATATCGTATGGGATTTTTATCCTATATATTCGACCAGCCCTCGCCGACATCATGTGACCAAAGGGTGGGGGTGGGGGTAACTTACACCGTGCCTCGGATACATACTCCCACTGCGAGTCATCATAACCATAATCGTTTTGAAATTTAAAAAAAAACCCTCGATTTAATATTAATTAACTCATAAATAGTCTATATTTAATTACAGTTGGAATACTCAATTAGCTCAAAAATTAATCAACTTCAATTTAAAAAATTATATTTTCCTGATGATAGTGCTAATCCTGGTCTTTATTCAACTCTGACGTCGATGGAAAAACCCGGGTTCTAAATTAATGAGAAGGACGACACGTCTGCCGACCTTGGTCGTTTAAACTGTATCAGCGTTTGTCTCCCATGTTATATTTACATCAGAAAATAATTGCAAGGCGGAAGAACTCTTGGAAACGTGAGCTTGTTCACCTGACACCCCCCTTGCTAGTCTGTCTCGCGAATTCTAGAACGCCGTACAAGAAATTTACAAACATTCTAATTTGGGTTTTTTTTAAAGAATTTTCAAGTTATTTTGTCCCATAGTAAATGTTATTTATTTATATTCGTCTGGGTAAAAAAGTGTCTGTTTGGATTTTTTTCTATTTAAATGTTAATTATGACGTCATCAGTTTCTGTGTAGACAGCAAATTGGAACCCGCCCTAGAAATTGATGGATCATTCGATGCTCTGTTTAGCAGTTTATGCAAATTGCACGCCCATAGCTATGTAGATTTGCGTCACCCTGATGTATGCTAAATTATGCATCAGAATTCCTAAGCGAGACAAAACAAGTTATCAGTTTCATTTTCGCGGAAATCTAGGGTTGGGGTATTAAAAAGGAGGTCGGCGTGGTCGAGTTGTTTACGCTAAAAGCTGATGAACTGAAAAGTCTCCAGTTCAAACCCTCTGGCAAATGAGGCTCTATAACTGGGGACAGCAACTCACCTAGGAGAGACAACTCCAAAATCAAACAACTCTTGCCTTGTAGTTTGTTCTTGGTTGGATAAAGGCTGTGGAAGCAAATCCACACTTTAAAAAAGCAAGCTGAAAGCGGAGTCATTGTCTTATATGGCGCGTAACAAGTTGACGCGTAATACTTAATTGTGTTGGAGGTAATCTCTTCCAGCACTAGAATTAAGATCGACGAAGAAGAAGCATCGTTATCGACGGTGCTATCTATACATGGAAGGACGGTGAGGTTTAGTGATAGAACCATGCCCTGCTCGCCAGAAGGTATAGACCCTTGGACTGTCCTTAGGTCGTCACACCAACCAAATCGCATCCATACCCAACCCCGATGATGCAATCCTTGGGAGTAGGAAGTAAAAGCCGTGATGAAAAGTCACAGGTCTAGCGGCAGGGCATCATGGATGTGGAAAAAAATGTTCGATTCTATTTCAACTTGCAGTCTGCGAGTGGATGGGGGGTCTGTTAAATGGGATAGCGAGATTTTTGTATTTACAGAGAAGGAAAATCGACGCTATTTTTTTTTGGAGTTGTATCTGTGTTTGTTTAATGAAATCAAGACTCTCAAAGACTAGATCTTGTTAGTGTGTTATGATAAATTGCGAGAGATAGAGATCTGGCGAGTAGTAATTTCGTGTTGTCAAAAACAGGTTATTGGGTCTAATTATTCTAATCTAACAGCAGATCCTTAGCCACAAAAGTTTATCTGAATGACTACTTTATAAAAAGCTTGCTACCAGTTGAGCAAAATGCATTAAACCCCACACATTAAAGGCAATATTTCCACGTCCTCTTTGCGTCTTTATTTTATTCTGTGAATTCAAATTTATTCGTATCACTTTTTCTTGGATGATTTAAGTCTATGGAAGCAAATCCAAATCAAACAGCGGACTAAAATCTGAGTCAACGGCCTCTATGGCGCCTAAGTTGACTCGTGATACTTAATTTAAAAATTAAGAACGAAGAAGAAGAAGGATCACTGTTATTCATTTTATTAAACAATACCTTAAACCTAATCCTGAATACTCCAAAAATTGTAAAGAGATATGATTTATAAAACGGGAATATAGAAGTTTAGTGAACCTATTAGGACTAATTTGAATCTTTTCATTTTTTAAAAATCATTTATTCCATTGCAGTTTATCTAAAGAATACTGGGTTTAAATTTCTAATTTACTTCTACAGACAGCTTCAAATCCAGATTGTCGTTTTATAATGATATCATTTTAAATTTGAGAAAC
The DNA here is from genome assembly GCF_028476545.2 of Physella acuta. Lineage (NCBI taxonomy): Eukaryota > Metazoa > Mollusca > Gastropoda > Physidae > Physella > Physella acuta. The sequence continues at coordinate 118,142 of NW_026732348.1, forward strand.
ATTTAATTATAAAATAAAACCGCTGCGTTTAAAAATAATTAGTTTCAAATCTCCAATTATTTCTGCCTGATACTAAATTTCAAACTCATTGCGCTATTTTAATATACAACATATGTATTTTTTTTATTTACAAAGAATGTATGTGGTGATGTCTGCCCATTACCATGATACCCTCATCACGTGATATTTAATACACCAATCGATGGCTGGAATTTCAGTCATAATCGAGGGCCATTATTGGTATTCGGATATTATATCCGACTCTATTAGCATCGAGAATAAGTGGGATCGATACTAGACGACCTCGCTTATGCTGATCTGCAATCGCTGGGGCAGCCTTGTAAGAACGTTATTTTACTTAGGGGTCATCCATAAATCAAGTCACGCTTTTTTTTGACGATTTTTACCTCCCCCCTCCCCTCCGTCACACATCGTCACAAAAAGCCAGACCCCCCCCCCCCTTAAATGACGTCACACATCAGCCTACAATCCCCCTCAAAATTGCAGTTGATTTTTTTTAAACATTGATATTTTTCCAAAATCTTGTCTGAACTCTGTCAAAATAGAGTATTTAAATCAATTCCTAATATAATTTATTAAAACAATTTTCTAAAACGAGAAATTACGTCTCAAATTCGTTTTCTAACATTGCTTTTTTACAATGCAAAAGTGTGACGTCGCACCATCTGAGCCCCCCGCCTTCCCTCATCACACACCGTCACAAAATTACGGACTTCCCCCCCCCCTGCCCCCTACGAGTGTGAGGTCATTTATGGACGACCCCCTTAGCGCGGTATTGCTAACGTAAGTGTAAAATAATGTAAAACCTGTTATTGTGGTTGGGGTTGTTTTGTAGTTTTTTTTGTTTTTTTTTTGGTTTTTTTTTGGGGGGGGGGGGGGGGTTAATCTTTTTTCTGTGACAAAGTTTATGGGGATATAAAGCCCACGCAAAACTCCTCCATAAAAAAATCAGATGTCTTATTTTTTATCAAGTTTTTGACGTCATTTTGCACATAAAGTTAAACAAGAGACAACTTTTTTTTTAAATTAATATAATTTTAAATAACACTGTTCAAATTGTATTCCGCATCGCAGCTAATTACGTTCGGAAGTAATTAATAAATCTGATTAAGACACACAATGTTCTCTTACCGCCCCTTTGTTTTTATCCACAGCGCTCTGGGGTCAACTTCTGGGTCACCACGTTTTTTCAATCACCCCCCCCCCCCCCCTCCCTATTTTATTATGTTTAAAAAAAATATGGTGTTTCCTGATGCGGTAACTCTAAATTAAATTTTCACTTACGCTGGTAAATGGTGGGCGAGTGGGCGTCATTATGTGATTGCTTTTTTTCAATAAAGACGTAATCATAATCATAACTTTTAAATCCGTATTTCCGAGTTTTAAGCATACTTAATTTTTTTTCTATCGTGAAGCTGTAAAGTTAAAAAAGTTTCGTAAAAGTTTCGCGAAACAATTAACCGTGGCTTGTTTTATGGTAGTTTCAAATTGCTTGTGTGTCACAACATTTTTATGATTATTAAAAAAAAAAGAGAATCACTGTAGTTGTTGTTGTGTGTTTTTCCATGAACCTAACTGCACTCACGTCGAAAGTGGCATTTAACACTCGTTATGTATCTTATCTTATCGCTTCATCGATTATGCAGTTATGGCCAAGTTTCGATTTACGGCCTAATGCTTTCCCATAATCTCTACAATTTTTTTTTATTACATTTAACTAAATTTGTCTTGTCATTACAGTTTTTAGCTCGATCGTATCTAGAGTGAAATTTATAAATTATTGCAGGGTTGTTTGTTTTTTCTCTTTATCAAAATGTGGGGGGTCATTTTTTCTAAACTTTTGAAATTGTATTTCTATGATTTTCAACACTAAACGTGTTTTGATTATTATTAATATACTTTAACTTTCCCGAAACTTTTATTATAGGTTAGAATATTTGGGAACAGGGCATTTCCCCCCCCCCGTCAATATTACCCCCAGGAGTAATTACCCCCCCCCCCCCCGTCAATTACCCCCCCCCCCCCCCCCCCCCCCCCGCCGAGTAGGACATTACTGGTTTGGTTTTGGGTTTATTTTAGGGCGAGGTGAATTCTTAGGTTTTTCGTCTTTATCTTATGGTTAGGATTAAGTTAATATATAGATATAGTTATAGTGTTGGTGTTAGAATCATGATTCTATCTTGGTGGATGGGGGGGGGGATAATTGCTCCGGGGGGTGGGGGAATACGGAGGGCAATGTCCTGTAGCCGAATATTTATCTCACTCATTATATTTTATACTCATTATACCCATTTTACATTATACGATTATGCGCATCCTTGCTAACTCATTTTGTGTCAGTTTTTCTAAAATATATTCGGCCGATGCCTAGTGCCAAAGTTAAGCTGTAGTAATTAGTGTTTCACTATTACGTTTCACATTATACAAAATCTAATAGAATTGAATAGGATTTTCCTGTTGATATTGAAAACTCATAATTAGTGGGGGGTTTTTCTGGACACGTTTTGAAAAATGACCCTTCACTTCGGCCTGGGATTAGACAGATTTTCAGTTTTCATCCTATTTTTTTTACCCACGCTTCAGTTAAATTAAAATAATGTGATATCCGATTACTTGAAATCTCTTCCTAATGTAAAAAATATTTAAAATGAAGATTTTAATTCGAGAGCACACAAAAAAATTAATTGCAAATATATGGTTTGACATTGCAGAATTATATTTTTTTTTAAATTAAGCTTAAAATTATTTGTAACATTGTTAGTTTTGAGGCAACTATTCTTAACAGGTTTTATATTTTGCTGCAAGATTATAACGCCCACACTCAGCCTTTGAAGAAAAAAAAAATTAAGTTAAAATTTCATGTCACGTAGTCATTTTATGTGAAACGAAAAAGATTAAATTTAATTTAACATAAAAGATAGCTGAAACGTGGCTGTTGTTTTTTTGTTGTTTTTTTTTTTTTTTTTTGGTTTTTTTTTTTACAAATTTTCGATAAAAAAAATGCAAATGTGATTAGTTTAATTTTCATTGCAACGTATAAAAAAAATTTACAAACACACGTTTTGTGAATTTTTCTGTAGGTAATGTAAATAACAACTAATATTTGTTGCTACGAAGTTTTTTTCTTTTTGGTTGATTAAAGGTACCGATGTCCGATAATAGACTCTTCCAAAAATAGGTGTGTTAGGCTGTTAGTAGTATTGTAATCTCAACTAGTTTTATGGCTAGAAATTAGGATTAGGCGTATGGTAGGATTAGGGTTAGGGTTAGGGTTAGCATCGGCAATAGCAAGCCATGTGTGTATTTTAGTTTTAGTTAACTACCAGTAACCTAACACCCCTTTTTTAAGAAGATTCTATTATCGGAATCTGGTGTAAAAAAAAAAATCCCCCAATATGACCTATCCATTTAATTTTTCCCAAACATACATTGGCCCGTTCCAAAGGGTAAACAGCGCCCGGGGGATTTTTTTTGTTTGTGTTAAAGATGGGCCAAACATCCTGAGATACGCCGGTCGCTTGACCGACCAAACTTCACGGGCGGAAGAGATTTATTTGCGGTATCGAGAGGGGGAAAAAATAGTTGGTGTTTATTTCAAGAAGTGCTGGGTGGGGGTAGGCAGTAGCGTAGGGGGGGGGGGGGTACGGACATATGCGCCAAAATAGGTTGGAAAAATAAATATAAAGGTTGAGAAGGGTGCAAATCGAAAGTTTGAGGAGGGGGGGGGGGTGCAAATCGAAAGTTTGAGGGGGGTGCAAAATCGAAATCTTGAGAGGGGGGTGCAAATCGAAAAGTTGTCCTCGGGCGCCGGGAAGGGTCGCTACGCCTCTGGGGGTAGGGGTGGGTCCGTTAACTGGGATAGCGAGATTTTTTTTATTTACAGAGAAGGAAAATCGACGCTATTTTTGGATTTGGTTTTTTTTTAAGATATCTGTATTTGTTTAATGTATACAAGGCCTTCTAGACTAGACCTTGTTAGTGTGTTTGGAAGTAACGTTTTTTTTTTTAATGTAGTAAATTAACAAAAAACAACATGTATCTGTACACGAGATGTGTTTACTGTTTGATTAGCAAGGACACCGCTTTTTCAGAGATTTCCTGTTTTGTTTATTTTAGAAGATCCTAGATTTATTTTCGTTGAAAACTTGCCGTCGAAGACTCTGATAAGAGACTTTTTTTTTAAACCGTAGGTGTCTCTTTTCATTAGTTTCTCGTATACGAAAAATAAGAAAGTATTTTAATCTTGCAAAAAAAAAATAATCGAAATTCAAATGTTCCCATTCTGATGTTTTTAAACCTTACTGAGTTTGGAAAACTCCAGTTTTTTAATAGTCCGTCTGTATGTATGTCTGTGTGCATGTGTACACGATGACCTGAGTACCGTTTCAATTAGGTGGATGAAATTTGAGATTTCATTATTAGATCCTATACGTAGTTTTCTTTAAACGTTTGATCGATTTCCTATAAAGTATAAAGAAATGGTACTTTACTCTATTCCCAGTTTCTGTTCAGGATTTGATAATTTTATATAATACAGTATATTTTAGGAACCTTTTTCCTCTGTTTTCTCGAATAACGCACGGTTTTTGTCACATAGTAGATTTCCTCTTTAGCCCTAGCGTTCTTTTAGACAGATGAAGTAGTGTTCATATGTTTCTTGACCTCGGCATATGAAGAGATGGAGAGTTCAGCACTACGCCCAGCCGTCTTTACTTTCCCCAGCGTAAGTCAGGTACCCATCAGAGGTAGGTGGGCAATAGGGTACAATAGGGCTGGTAAGTAGGTCACCAACCAGTTCTACGGTTCAACAAAACCTGCATGAGCCATAGAACTAGTTGGTGACCTATTTACCAGCCCTATTACAGTAGAAGTTTGTAAATGTCAACGCCTTCGTCATGGCACGACCTTAAATTTTTATTACTGTTCTGGTACGTAAATCGAGGGCAAAAACGTTGCTTCGGTATAAGAATTCTGGTTTCATCGTATGGTGTGGGGTGGGGGTAAAGGGCAAATCTAATCTGGAACATTCTCAAACAACAGCCACAGCCCCTGGCATTCCCCACCCCCCTCCTCCACCACTCACCCCAAGGGTTCGGACAGTCGTGACCAAAATACCCGTTGGTCGACTTCTCCGTACCTAACGTTGACTGTCCGTCTGGGTACAATATTAGCCATGATGATGGTGGGGGGGGTGTTTGAGAGGAGAATAGTAGCTAGATTCTTAAGGAGGTTTGGCGGGCGATCGTGCCATTTTGGCTAATATGACAAGGAGCCAAATTTAGCGAACGTGAGTATCATTGACATGGAATGGGACGCTACTAGAACTGACACGAAATACTGACATTGTACCGGTGGAGGTAATTGCCTCGAAAAAGAGTTTCTTCCAGGCATCAGACCCCCCTCCCCCTGAAGAAAGTCTACCGCCCCCCGTCCCCCCCGATGGACATGGAATTTATATAGAAACATATACTTATACACATACTTTTACTAGTGTGCGCCCCCCCCCCCCCCCCGGGAAAAAAGTCTGGAAGAAACACTGGCCTCGAAAAGGCGCCTTAAGTATATTCTAATTGGTGTCTTAGTTTAATAATTTTTTTTTTAAATAGATATATAGGGTCACTGTATTTTTACTTTTTCGTATACAGAGTATTGAGGAAGTATTGTAATCGTGCACAAAAATCACATGAAAGTTTTTTTTTTGACAGTTTTCATCGTTTTACACCTCAGTACTTCATCATATACGGAGTATAGGGAACTTATTTTAATCGGGCAAAAATTATAACTGCAGATTTATCAAAATTTTAGCATTCTACGCGTAATCGAGTCGGAAAAACTGGGCTTTGCAATTATGTCCGTATGTCGGTATGTGTGTGAGTGTGTGTATGTCTATACATACGATAACTTGAGTACCGTTACATCTAGGTTGATAAAAATCTATATACAAGTAACATATCAACGAGCCGACCCGCGGCATATCATACGCCGCAATTTAGTTGTTTTATTTTTTACTTTTCAGTAATTCATAATTTGTGAATTCGACAGTACCAATGCTGCCACTGAAAATATTTGCTTTAAAACACTATCAGTAGGTCGTTAAGAACGATACTACCCCCACCCTCCTTTCCCCCTACCCTACACCCCCCCCCCCCCCCCCCCGTGAAAGCAGCCTCCTCTTTGTTACCTCCCTGTGAGGGTGGGGATTTTTTAAGAGGGCGTCACGAATGAATCCAACAACACACAGTTCAAGTTCAACTATAATTGTTCTTTATTAAATTGATATATATTCAATTTTCTACCTAACTGATCTACACTGTACTACTTCTATCTGACTGTTCATTATACCACTAACTACGCACTCCCATGACCAATCCTAACACTAACTGTTCTCTACATTCTACAATCTAACACCTTCTACCTTCGCTAGCTAATCATCCTCTCCTAACTATCTACATTCTCGGCCGTCTCTGCCGCTACCTAACAACTCCTCTACTCCTCGCTATCTACCTATCAACTGCTGCTAATCTCTCTACTGCCCCACGCCTCAGTGGTCAGCTGACCGTCCCACGTGACCGGTCAGCCCTGTGCGCCCATTGGCCTCTCTAACCAACCAACTAGGCCTATAGTCTGTTTCTGCTAACGTATATCTGCTAAACATGTCTGACGTAATCTTGCGTCATCACATATCTCCCTCCCTTTCTGTAGCTGACAAATTATATTTTTCAGCGTCTACTACTAATCTAATACATCAACAACTATCTATCTTACTACTCTATTCTATCCCTAACATCAATCATGTAACTCAAATACAAAATGGGACAGCACAGTTTACAAAAACATAAAATCTTGCATCTGTGTTCCTGAAAAAAAAATGTCATTGTTTTCGTTCTTGTGTAGGTATCCTGAAATCTTGTGGTGTGACTGGTGTCTCTGCTTGCTAATGTATGTCTATGTTATGGTATGTGTGAATTCCAATCATGTGTAACTCAGTTCTGGCTAGGTTGTCGTATACTGGCCTTGAGCTAATCTTAGTAGAATGTGTAACTGGTTGAACGGCTCAGCGAGCAGTGTAAGTGTTTGTGTAAGTGTTATGTAATTGTTGGGGTTCCTCTGTGGTGGGTGGGTTGTGGCGAGTTTTGATGTAAATTCCCGTGAGGCGGGTGTAGGCGTAACTTCGTTGGTCAATGTGATGACGCAACAATCTCATCTCAACGCTGGTTGAGACGTCCACGTAGAGTGATTATACGATGAACTGGAGCTGTCTGATGCGGTGGCGAACAATGACGTAACGTTCCGACGCTGGGAACTTGGACGATGGGTCTTCTACCCTTTGTATGTGCCGACGTAGGTGTACGTAGCTGGCGGCCTGTTATTCAACCCCAGTGCGGGGGGCGAAGCGGTGGCGATGTGTCCGCTGTCTTGACCAGGGCAATTCGCTGTTCGGCAGGGCTGTTCGCTGTCCAGGTAACTCAACGTAATCAGGGCTTCAGGTGGCGGCATTCTTTGAAGTGTCTGCTTCATCTCGTCTCATTCTGAATAAGCGTAGTGGGTCTGAAATTGTATTACGAGACCATGAGCAATGGTTTTACGTGACCATCTTAGTGCCCGCGCAGACAAGTATTCAGACAGAGGTACCTTCCATTAAAAAAAAACTCAATCCCAAATTTATACGTGCTGAACACTTGTCTGGCGGCATAAAAAACATAAAAAAATAACATTACAACATAACCAAATTAAAAAAATCAGTACACTCTACATCTAACAACAATCTGTAAAGCCTAATAAACTCAATAGACGTAAACACTACTAGAGCTTAGAAATAGCTTCACAAAAAGAATAGACATGTAAGTGTATATCAATAATATTCTGCCATTTCAAATCAATATTTCAACACGTAATCATATAGTGGAGCAGCTCTCACTATCTGACTTCTGACAAAAAACTGGCTGGCTTGACTTAATGACTGACTTCACTTTTGACTTCAGTAACTTGACTTATTTCACTTTAACTGACTTCAGTAACTTCACTTATTTCACTTTGACTTCAGTAACTTGACTGACTTCAATTTAACGACTGATTCCACTTTGACGACTTCAATTACTTCAACTTGACGACTAATTTCTTTGACGACTAACTTCACTGCGACAACTAATTCGACTGACTTCATAGACCTCTGACTGGCTTCGACTTCTCTTTAACTTAATAGACTTCACTGACTGACTTAAACTTCGACTTCAACGACTTAGACGACTTCACTTTGACTTCAAAACGACTTATACTTCACTGACTTCAATAACACTATTGACTTCAGATTAACTACACTGACTTCGACTGTACGACTTCACGTCGATTTCCTCGACTACTTAGATTCACACAAAAAAAACATCGACTTGACTTTAGTCCGTTGTTCAAAATCATTCGTGGGGGCGTTCCGGGTCAAATTCTATCCAGGCATTAATATACCACACTAGGATCGATAGGGCGGGGCTCGGTGTGGACAATTGTGTTGCGAACTTTCACATGGTCTATGATTACTATAATTGTGTTTGTGTAGGTGTGTTGCTGGGGTCATCTGGTTTAAGGCTGACCAGGAGTAACCGTACTCTTTTTCTGCTATCAAATTCTTTGTTATATAATCCTCTGGTTCCTTGTTAACTGATTTCTCTAATCTCAGCAATCTGTTACTGAGTGTGTCGTTCTGCAGTCTTAAGTTAAGAACAGCTGCACCAATCTCAGTAGTCTTTATAGAATGATCATCAATAACCTCGTTAACTTTTTCTATCAACTTGTCCGTTTTGAAATGCAATCCGTCTACTTTTGTGTCTACTTGTTCTTTGTTCCGAATACTGGGCTGCTTGTTTATTTGTTGCTTGTGACTCATGAATTCTACATTAAATTGCTTCACTCCTGTAATGTTGCCTAATATCATATCGTATGGTCCGTTTTTGAAAACAACTGCTTCAACTGTTTTACACGCCGAGGGTGTGGCTATGGTGACCATAGCTGTTGGCCAAACATATGTGCTGCCTCTTGAACTGTGAACACGTTGTGTTCTGCCTGTGTATTGGTGGTGTTGTACGAATGTGTTACGTACTGCCACTGTGGAGCATAGTGTATCCCTAATTGATGTGGCGTATCTGTTATTGACTTTTGATGTAAATATGTCTGTTCTTCTACTGGCTTCTGTAAACGATGACATAAAAGCTTTTCTATTTATCTGTCTATATTTTGGTCTGTTGCGTTGTGCATCTTGTTGGCGTCTATCATAATATCGTATTCTGCAATTTATTTGTTTGTGGCCTGTTCTATTACAATAGTAGCATCTGACACTGTACTTGTGTTTTTTGTTGACTGTAGTTAATCTGAATGGTGTGATTTGCCGTATTATGTTTTTGGAGTGTAGGCCTATGTGGTGTTTCACTTTTTGTAGTAGGTATTTCGCTTGCTTCACTGGACGTGTCATCTGAATCTGAGTCGTAGGAATAGTAAAATGCTGGTTCGGCTATCTGGTTGTTTTTATTTGTATCTAAACTTTGCACCATTTCTTGTTTGGCTTGGCGAAGTTCTCTCATTTTTTCTATTTCTTTACGAATTCTTTCTGTTTCTTCTTTAATTCCGGCAATATATGTTTCTGCTTCTCTTTGTTTCTCTGCTAACTCGGCATCTATCTTTGCATCATATTCTTCTTCAGTCAACAAGGAATCTGGATCTCCGGTTACCTTGTAATCTACAATTCTATTGATCAAATCTTCCATAGCATCTGGATCATCTAGAGTTTTTACGTCAAATTCTTTAACAGTTAATAACCAGTCTCGATTTTCTGTTGTCGTGTATTGTCCAAGCCTAATAATCAATTCATCCAGAATATCTGGATCCTCAATAGTTCTTGTTTTGTGTTCCATTTTAACTGTATTCTGAACATTTGTGTATAGCAACAAGTCATCAATTCTACCTGACTCTTCTAGGCCTGACTTGAGCTCAGTTTTAGTGCCCACTTCGTACAATGGAGGCATTTTTAAGGGTAGTGTGGTTGAAGAAACAGATAAGAAAGAGGCAGAAAAACCGCTGGTACCAAATATCCAGCACGAGTCTAAACCCAAACGTTTAAAAAAATTTTGGAAGGTACTTATCTTTTGGACATGTAGACTGTTTCCTTGTGTTGTTAATCCAAACTCGTTCCGGTTGAAGAAACCCGTTGTTGTGTTGAGTTGAAGAAAGCTGTACACCAGTCGTACTCCGTCATGAATAGCTGATATACGTTCTTTCCCTCACTCGACCCGCGCTCCACCAATTGTGAGGGTGGGGGTTTTAAGGGAGGCCGGAACAAATGAATCCAACAACACACAGTTCAAGTTCAACTATAATTGTTCTTTATTAAATTGATATATATTCAATTTTCTACCTAACTGATCTACACTGTACTACTTCTATCTGACTGTTCATTATACCACTAACTACGCACTCCCATGACCAATCCTAACACTAACTGTTCTCTACATTCTACAATCTAACACCTTCTACCTTCGCTAGCTAATCATCCTCTCCTAACTATCTACATTCTCGGCCGTCTCTGCCGCTACCTAACAACTCCTCTACTCCTCGCTATCTACCTATCAACTGCTGCTAATCTCTCTACTGCCCCACGCCTCAGTGGTCAGCTGACCGTCCCACGTGACCGGTCAGCCCTGTGCGCCCATTGGCCTCTCTAACCAACCAACTAGGCCTATAGTCTGTTTCTGCTAACGTATATCTGCTAAACATGTCTGACGTAATCTTGCGTCATCACACTCCCCTAAGTTTAAAATCGTTTCAAACTAAATTATCTGCCCCTAATAGCCGTCACTAAACCCGGCTCTACGATTGTAAACATTTAGCGTGAACCACAGCTCACCAGACCATGTAGGGGTGGGGTGGTAGGGAGCGCGCTTACAGCTTGTTTTCTAGCGTCTCCAAGAAGAGAATTATATATATAGATAGATTTGTAGTTCTGTATCAACTTTGTTGTAACGTTGAACCTCATCATACAACAAACTTCTATCACAACAACGAAAACATGAGCGCGGTACAGACTTCACGTGGTACCCATAATCGAGACAACCTTGACCGTCGCCCAGCATCCCATCAGACACTGGCTTCGAAGGTCAAGGACAATCAGTCTCGAGATCTAGAGTTGACGGGTTTTCCCCGTTTTTTTTTTATGCCACTCGCTGTGACGCGTGACAGACGTAAAGGTTCCAGGTTATTGGTAAATGACTTTCAAGAGCGCCCAAAATGGGAAGGGGGAGGGAGGGAGAGGATGAGTCACACTGTTCTAAAATAAACTTTTTAAAGGACGTCTTCTGAATGTTCTTGTAAGTTCGACTGGGGAAAAATTTTTATTTTTAAAATCTTTTTGTAAAATTTCTAAATATAAGTACTTGGATTTTAAAATAATTTAAAGACATTTCTTAAAATTTAAATTAAATAATATCATTTAATTATTTTGATTAATAAAAATGTTTATAACGATAATAAATGGTTAAAGTAAAATCTACCTTCTCTCACCTGGCTGTCCATGGTGCAGATGAAGTAGAGTATACCTGTTTCGGTGACCTCGGTATATGAAGGAATAGTATGGTCACTACTATACTCGGCCACTTATTTTTTCCACATGATTCAGGGATCCGAACTCCCGACATTCGAGTTAGCAGTCACACGCTCTTCCGTCCAACCACACCGTTCATTTAATTAAATGAATTTGCAAACTAAATTTCAAGCCATTCTCTAGTGTCAAAGTGTGTTTTCACGAACAGTTTTGATTATTCACCCTTAATTAAGTTCATTGATTAGAAATTATACTGCCATTAACACTGTACAGCACCACCTCGCTGAGGCTTAAATGTATGCTTTAGAATACTGTTGACTGTAATCGAGTACAATTAAAAATATTTTTTTACCTTTTTTTTTAAACGAGTGTCACGATGATGAAGGGGTGTGAAGGGTCATCAATCATTAAACCAATCAAGTGTGAACTTGCTGCGTGACGTATGGTTGGGAATATCGATCTTAGGCTCACGTGCACAAGTCAATGATGCGGTTAATGCGCCATGTTGAAATGTTGTGTGTGGGGGGGGGGGGGTAGTTGTAGTTCTGCTAGTGTTGTAGGTGTGGGTTGTTGTTGGTTTTTTTTTTTGGAGTAGATGATTGCTTGATTATAAACAGTCGGTGAAATGTTGTGTACAATAAGGGTGCCTTCAACACAATGGCATAAACACCGTGACATCATTAAACACCGTGACATCATTAAACACCGTGACATCATTAAACACCGTGACATCATTAAACACCGTGGCATCAAACACAGTGGCATCAACACGATGACATATACACAATGACATTAAAATAATGACATCACCAATGACAGTGACATTGCACAGTAACATCAATACAGTGACATCAACACTGACATTAACACAACACAGTGACATCATCTCAACACAATAACATTAACACACTGACACCACCCCCCCAATACACATCGTTTCACAATAGTTACACCCCCAACCCTCTTTCCCTCACAACCATAGTTTTACCAACAAAATCATCGCCCTCTCTACACACCCCAAACTCCATTTCTCTGTTGATACTGTTTTTAATTTCAACATCTTTCCCTATTTAATATTATTAATACCATCCTTATCTCTCACATTTTGGCGTCTGTCCATAACTAATTGCATGCCACTATTTGAGAGTGAGGTTTGTTACGATGTGTCCTTTTACTAACAGATCTCCGCTCCCGTTAGCTTCCCTATCTAGGGTTTCTTTTATGCATCTCTTCGGGGGGGGGGAGCAGAGCACCATCTAACCCCCCCCCTGAGAGCACACTGCCCCCATTCCTAGTCAGCCTCTCTCTACCTCTCTCTAACCCCTCTCTCTACATCTCTCTATCTTTACCTCTCTGCCTCTCTCTCTTTACCCCTCTCTTTTTTTTTCTCTGTCAGTAAAATCTACAACATGCCAACTGTGACTTTTGCCTACTAGATGCAAGTCATTATTCAACCAAGTCATAATCCCAACCACCTAACCAATGACTTTAACCACTTCCGTGTTGATGTTTTATAACCACCTACACCACAGTCAACACACTTTTCAATAAAACAACATCCCCCCCCCCCCACATACACACACACACACACCATAAACACCACCAACATATCATAACACTGACTTCTCTCCCCTAAATGAAAACTATCTGTAATAAACGTACGAGGTGGAGGGATACGACACTTCGACGATCTTCAAATCCCTAAAGGCAAAACATTCACATCTGCGCGCAGCTCTTATTAAATTTGGTTTAAAAGCTTCGTCCATTTTTCTTTTTTAACAGTGCGAGGACAGGTTCCTTGTTAAAGACAGCTGGTCTCTGATTGATTGGCCAGGTTTCCGTATGGAAATTAGGAATTTATACCCTTCATTGGCCTGGTTGGGTTTTTTTTTTTTTTACAGAAAACAAGATGGCGAAATCCTTAATATGTAGGCCAGTGTTAATGCGCGTTTGTTAATGAGAAATTATGATTGCTGGGGATTTTTTGAGCTTTTTTGATGTTTTGTGATGCGCGTGGTTTCTGGATAAGCATTTGATGTCGAAGTTGTTTTTAGAGGGGTGGGGGGGGGGCTAAATGACATACGAATATGGACGGCTTTTTTGTCAGGGGGGGGGGGTAAATAACATGCGAAAATGGACAGCTTTCTTTGGGGGGAGGGGCTAAATGACATGCGAAAATGGACGGCTTTTTTTTTTTGGGGGGGGGGGGCTAATTGACATTCGAAAACGGACGGCTTCTTTTGGGTGGGGGGCTAAATGACATACGAAAATGGACGGCTTTTTTTGTGACAGAGGAAGTAGAGTGGATATGTCGAGCTCGAATTATTGGAAGCTTCAGCATATTTTATGCATACATTCCGCTTGACGTGCGGGTTGTTGTTGTTTTTTTTAATTACGTTGAAGACGAACCAGGTCGATAACCAGACGAGTTGACAGTCATGGTATTAAGATGAGCTGCGGTAGACAACGGAAGCAAGACATTACCCCCCCCCCCCGGGTCTGTCCCCCCCCCCCCCCATTAATCCCCTTGACTGGGAGTAATGTCCTAGACTACGTAAACAACATAGGCACCTTCATTAGTGTCAGAGAAAATAGTTTTCTCTTCTTTTTATTTAATTGGTCGATCTCGTCGGTTCTCTTATTTAAGTATAAACAAATGCAGGTTATGGTTATGGTAATAGCTGTTGAACATATCGAGGTAAGGGGGGTAAGTATTTTTAAGGGCGTAAGGGAGGTAACAAGATATTTCTTTTAATTTTTCAAGAGAGGAGGGGGGGGGGGGGTTGGGCGCCAATTTTGTTTTGATTTTTGAGAAGGCAAGGCAGGGCGCCAATGTTGTTTTGGTTTTTTTGAAAGGGGGGGGGGGGCGCCAATGTAATTTTTTTTTATTTTTTGAGGATAAACGACAATATTTTTTTTTTTTTTTATTTTCAAACTATTATTGGAGGAAATCACCTCCTTTATTAAATTTAAGTAGGCTACGGAGAAAAAGTACAAATCGAAACCAGGTATAAATGTAACAACTAATTTTTTAAACTTTTACAACATTATAAATTAACGATTGTCCACTAGTCTTATTATTATTATCTTAATTGTATTGTAGATGATGGACGGCGTGGTCGAATGCTAATATGAAAGTCTCGAGTTCGTATCCCAGACTAGTGTTCGTAAGACATCCTTGAGTAACTCCCCTACCCTTCTGATTGGGGTAGGGGGTGGTAAATAAATGGGTATAGTAATAACCGCTCAAACCCTTCATATACCGAGGTCACCAAAGCAGGTTAACTCTACTTCACCTGCTACATGGATCGTAAGGTTCCAAAGGGTATTTTACTTTTTCGCTGTAGATTTTTATTTTCTTCACTATGTCCTTATGATAATAATAATAAGTATTACTATTATGCAACTTGAGCACTCTTACTAAAGCCCAAAATTGTCGTCGTTTTGTCAATGGGAGACCTTTAAAATTAAGCCCACTTGTCATGTCCTTAATGTGAACTTTGCAACCGCGGACCAATACTCTAAACCAGGGGTCTCCAAACTACGGCCCGCGGGCCGAATGCGACCCGCGATGTCCTCTCATCCGGCCCGCGGTGATCTTTTTGTGCAAGGAAAAAAAAAACGTTTGTTTGTGATGGCTGAGGAACTTTGCCCAGAAAAATCAATGACATGCCTGGAAGAAACTGGCCCCCGAACTGAAATTTGATAGTTAATGCGGCCCTCGGACTGAAAAGTTTGGAGACCCCTGCTCTAAACACATCAAAACCTGATTCAGCCTCAACACTCAAACTAACGGTGTGTGTGCAATTTTTTGCCCATGCCTCTGTTGTAAATATTACATCTTTCCTTTTATCAAAAAACGTTCTCAAGGGGATCCTAGCGCGGACGTCCACGCACACCGCTTTTATTCAAATGATGTGCGATTCTCGCTCTCTTTACCAGTTTTTTTTTTAAATATATATCAATGATTATAGAAGCGATGTTGACTTTGAAATAAAGAATCATCCATAAATGATGTTATTTCAGCCCATTTTGTTATATCATGCGCCTATCGTGGTGTTATTTCTACCCATTTTTTACAAGCTTTTGTTTTTATCATGCTTATATTGTAATGTATTTTCAACCCATTTTTACAACAAAATTTTTCGATTATGCTTCCATTGGTGCACAATTTGAACAGAGCAGGCGCGATGTAAGAACCTCGCTATGTACACAATGTTATTGCTACTTTACAAAATGTTATTGAAGCTTGTTTTTTAATCCAATACTATTTTTAAAAGGTAAAAAAAAAGCTATACACTCCCATCTAAACTACGTTATTACAAACTCCTCCTCTTCCCCCTCCCCACTTATAATTTAAAAAAAAAACAATATTTTAACGAAAATGTTTTTCTGTGATTTTTATTTTAAGAGATTAAAGATTTACTCTGCTTCGCATTTGTTAACACCTACCCCCTTTTCACGTTGACCAAACTACTCCCCCCCCCCCCCCCCCCCGCGCTATCAAGTTGCCATTAACGGCATTTATAGCCGACCTTTGGACTACAGGGGTAGGTAGTGGTAGGGAATGTGTCTCGTTTAATGAACACATTATTCCTTCTCTGGTCAGTGAACGTTTCTATTGAAGAACCTAGGGGGTCGCGTGGGTCTTGTCTACTATAAACATCTTTAACGCGGGTCCTGAACTTTAAAGTAAGGGACCCTTTCGGATCTGGAATGCCCATATAGTAGATGAAGTAGAGTTTATCTGTTTCTGATGCCTAGATAGATAGTGGTTTCAGTTCCTTGCCCGGTCGCCTATACTATACCCAACTTCAGTCAGGTATCCATTAGAGCTGGGTGGACTCAGGGACTTAGACTCTAGATCGGGATCAGATCCTGAGAATTACAGGCTAACAATTGTACAGCTCCTGGAATTATTTACTTAAAACATTTTAATGATTGCAGGACATGGCCTAGCGGTAGAGCGCTAGTCTGCTTTCCCAAAAGTTCGAATCTAGGTTCAAATCACTAGCTCTGATGGGTATCTAACTCACGTTAGGGAAAGTAATGGCGGTTGGGCATAGTGCTGGCCACATTATCCCTGTATATGCCTAGATCACAGAAACATGTGAACTCTACTTCACATGCCCCATTGACCGTCGAGCTAGAAAAGAGGAAGTTCAGTACGATGCAGTATGAAATGGCGCTTTATGTTTTGACGTTATATCTGTTTGAGTTATGGCTAATGTTTTGGTTAGTGGTTGTGGTTGAGATACCAGCAAAAAAAATTCTATCTTTGACATCGATGGTGATAGATTTTACTTTTAACAAAATTTTGGCCATCATGATTAGGAGTTGTTTTTTTTTTTTTTAATAAAATTCACTGAAAGGTTTTTTGTTTTTAAATTAACACCGTGAAATATGACCTTACTTCGAAGCTATATATAATCTTTTGTTGTGAGTTGTTGGTTGTTTTGTTTTGTTTGTTTGTTGTTGTTTTGTGTTGTTGTTTTTTTTTTTTGTTTTTTTTTTTTGTCGTTTTTTTTTTTGTGTGTGTGGGTTTTGTTGAATTTAAATTCTATATATTTGGTCGAAAACTAACCCTATGGGGTAGCTAATATGATATTTGTTTTAGCCAACACAGACATATTAAACCGCCGTTTTCCATTTCAGCTTTTAATTTGAAACAAAGAAATACAATATCAGTCCCCGCTAACCCGATCTAGTCTGTCGATTTGGTTGCATTCAGCTGACGAGGCAATCTCTTGTTATGTGTCTCTCAAGAGGGCGTCTTGTAATCCAATAGTGTATCACTCACAAGGGGCATCTATAACTAACATCACGCGTCTAGGGCGCGGGTGGGGGGCAGACTTTTATAAAAAATTTTAGGTATTTTAAAATGTGACATAAGATGTATTTTAGATATTTTAAGGAAACAAATAATAGCTATAGAAACAAAAAAAAATCATTATTTTAGGTGTGAAGGGCTTATTTAGCCGATAGAAAAAGGTGTTGTAAAATCGTTTGAAAAGGCTTGACGTGATATATCGATTAAACAAACTCTCTCCCCCCCCCCCCCCCCCCCCCCGTGTTCCTAACCCAACCACCTTTACAAGTACGTAGCACTCACTACCACAGTAAAATCTCTAAACACGGCAGATAATGACAGGTCTGCAAATGTACCAGAAAGGTTTGTTCTTCTACCTCTCTCAACATAGCCTCGGTTCAGTGACTTATGGTACGAGGACAGTTTCTCTCACTCATCTCTTTGAGAGAGGGGAGGGGTGAAGCGTGTGCCCCCCCCCCCCCCTGAGTACGAGGACGATCGTCACACTGAATAGAAATAAACAAAAAGGGTCGCAACTCTAAAATACTCCAAATCATCAAGGTACCTCCCATCGCTAACTTCACAGCGTGAGTCAGTAACGCGTACTGTGCAAGAAACAAAGTATACATTGTGTGTGTGTGTGTCGGCCTACAATTTATATATGCCACATACATGTATATGTATAGGCTTTAATCACTGCAGACTTAATTGTAACAATGTCTATTTATAGTTTGTAAAGAATATAGTTGGATGTAGTAGCATTGTGTTCTCTATAGTTAGCTAGTTTACGTCATGGTGTGTCCCCCGCCCCCCGCCCCCCCCCCCTGTTCCCCCACCCTCTTGTAATAATTGTCGATTTGTATTTAAAACACTATTTAACTATAAGTAATCACTAATGGATCTCGCAAAAAAGGCATTTTTCTACTGTACATTTTACTTTTTTTTTTTGCCTTGGTGTCACCCCCCTAAATGGTGTCACCCGGTGCAATCTGCACCCCTCGCCCCGCCCTCGGTACACCCTTGGATGGACGAAGGTGTAAGCGTAAGTCCACTAACTGCTCGAACCCAAAAATGTATAGCCTATCTACCAATAAGCAACACCTGAAGAGGAATGGTGTACTTGGATGGTAGAGCTTACGGCTGCTAATCCGAAAATCTCGAGTTCGAATCTCGGGCTTGCGTTTGTAAGACGTCCCTGAGTTCACCCAGCTTTGATGGGTACCTGACTCACGTTAGGGCAACATAGGCGGCTGGGCTTAATGATGACCACACTATTCCACTGTATGCCGAGTTGCTCATTGAAACAGATGAACTCTACTTCATCTATTCCATGTGTCTTGGGCACAAAAGCAAAAAGATGATGGACAGCTGGAGACCTGACCTTGAGAATGACAGAAAGATGAGTTACCACTAGGGGAGGGGTGCTAGCACAGAGCAGATTTCTTTTTAGGTTTTTAAATCTGGGATGAACGGTGACACTTATTTCTATAACTTTTGTCATATACAAAGTGCTTTTTTTTTTTTTTTTTGTAAAAAAAAAACCAATAGGTACCGGTATTCAGTGATGGATTGCCTAACTTTTAACAACCAGTTCGTACCTCGAGGCAAGCTAAATCACAACTGCAAAGATACTAAATTAACAAATAACACATTAATAGTATAAAAATTAATAATAAATGATAAAATACAAGAAATGTAATAATTTTTTCCCCACATTGAAAAAGGTACCGGTTCGTACCTTCACAAAAAAAGCACTGCATATACAGGTTAAAGTGCATCTAAATTAACATTCAGAGTTAAAAAAAAAAAAAGAAACCCAAGTTTCCATACATTCAATAACATTTGCTGACTTGAAAAAGAGTTTTACGGCGTTAAAAAAAAAATCAGCCTCATCTTTGATTTTAATGGCGAGCGTTGCTTTTTTTAGCCAAAATTTATTGTCTAAGAG